>NC_060213.1:24270000-24497500 GCF_021130785.1 Homalodisca vitripennis | reverse complement strand
CTTTTAAGAGATGGAAGGAATCAGTATTTTCAAACGTTATTTCAAACCAATAAGAATTGTAAAGATCTGTGGAAGGTAGTTCGAGATAATGGAGGTGGAAAGGAGCGTAAAAGTTTATCAGACCCAGTCGTAAATATAGATAGTTTAAATGATTATTTTTGTGGTATTAGCAATAATATAAATAATAACCTTGTTGAGTTTTATAATAACCAGAGACATGTGTTTCAAGCTAGGAATATAAGTTTTAGTTTTAGGGAAGTCACTGTAGATTGTATTTTGAAAGTATTACAAGACATCTCGTCTAACGCAATCGGGGATGATGGAATTCAACTTAAGTTCATTAGAATAATTTATGATGAAATTAAGTATGTTTTATGTTATGTTTTAAATTTTTCTTTGCTAAATGGAGTATATCCGAAACAGTGGAAGAAGTCTTTGATATTACCATTGCCTAAAGTAGACAATCCGCTGGAGTATAGGCATTACAGATCAATTAATATTTTATGTGTATTGGGCAAGATCGCTGATAAGTTAGTTTACAAACAATTGTGTGATTTTGTAAATGAAAATAATATTCTTTATAAGTATCAATCAGGTTACAGAAAATCATATAGTACTCAGACCGCTTTAATTAAAATTACTGACGACATAAGATCAGCTATAGACAAGAGAAAACTGACAATTTTAATGCTTTTAGATTTCAGTCGTGCTTTTGACTGTGTCAGTCATAAATTGTTGCTTTCTATCCTTAAATCATACAATTTGAGTGAAGTAGTCATAGATTGGTTTGATTCGTACTTGAGTGACAGGTATCAAAGAATTAGGACTGTAAATGGTACCTTTTCAGATTGGAAATTAAATTCAGTTGGTGTACCCCAAGGTTCCACTTTGTCTGCTCTATTGTTCTCATTGTATATAAACAGAATAAATGAACCAATTGTTTTTTGTAGATCGTTGCTTTATGCAGATGATATGCAGTTGTATATTAATTGTGACATTGATAAAATTGATGATGCTGTTAATATGATGAATGTTGATCTGGAAGTGTTATTTAAATGGTGCAGTGATCATGGTCTTAATCTGAATATTTCAAAATGTAAGCCAATCATCTTTGGTACTCAAAGACTGTTGTCACAATTAAATTTAGAAAATATTACACGAGTTAAAATAGATGGAGAAGATCTGGAATACCAGAAATCTGTAATTAATTTAGGAATAAGGATAAATAATTCTTTATCATGGACAGATCAAGTAAATTATGTCCATAAAAGAGTTTACAGTAGTTTGTACCAATTTAAGAAATTGTGCTTTAACCCACCTGTTTATGTTAAAAAGTTGTTAGTTATGTCCTTAATTTTTCCTGTTTTTGATTATTCTTTGGCCGCTTATTGTGATGTAAATAATACGTTAATTACTAAGTTACAGAGAGCACAAAATGCGTGCGTACGGTATATTTATGGTTTGAGATTAGATGATCACGTCACACCATTTTATAGAGATTTAGGGTGGTTAAAGATAAAAGAAAGGATTGAATATAATGTTTTTTTAACAGTTATGTACAGTATTCTTAAGGAACATAAACCTGATTATTTGTTTGAAAATTATACCAGAATGGATCAAGTACATGCAAGGCAAACGAGATTTGGAAATGTCACGTTACAGTTTCCAATTCATAGGACTACTACGTACTCCAATTCTTTCCATGTTCAGTCTATAAGAAACATGAATACACTGGATGACGATGTAAAAAATGCTACAAGTAAAAGATTGTTTAAAGAAAAATTGAGAGGAATCCTTTTACAGAGATATACCTAATTATTATAAACAATTTAATTAATTTGAGACAAAAGTGTGTTTTTTTTTGTGATTATACTGTTTAATGTTATTATAAATTTTTGTATTTAATAGATTTACATTATTCATATGCAGAAAAATATTTTATTTCTACATTTTGTAAAATTTATTGTTATTATTATTATGTTGATTCTTGATACAACTTATATAATGTCAATACTTTGATAATTGTGGTAATTTATTTATTTGTTTTGTTTTGTTCTTTTTTCATGTACAGAAACAGATTTTATTATTATTAATTGTTATTATGTAAAATTTTGTATACAATTTTAGTACAGTTAAAATATTATTGTAAATGATGTATTCGTCACAACTCTGTTTTATTTTGTAATGTATTATTTTGGAGCCTGTCCTGGCGGAAGAGTGGACCTATGGTCTAAGCCAGGGCAGGTAAAATAAACGAATTGTCAATTGTCAATTGTCTCTCTCTCTCTCTCTCTCTCTCTCTCTCTCTCTCTCTCTCTCTCCTCTCTCTCTCTCTCTCTCTCTCTCTCCTCTCTCTCCTCTCTCTCTCTCCTCTCTCTCTCTCTCTCTCTCTCTCTCTCTCTCTCTCTCTCCTCTCTCTCTCTCTCTCTCTCTCTCTCTCTCTCTCTCTCTCTCTCTCTCTCTCTCTCTCTCTCTCTCTCTCTCTCTCTCTCTCTCTCTCTCTCTCTCTCTCTCTCTCTCTCTCTCTCTCTCTCTCTCTCTCTCTCTCTCTCTCTCTCTCTCTCTCTCTCCTCTCTCTCTCTCTCTCTCTCTCTCTCTCTCTCTCTCCTCTCTCTCTCTCTCTCTCTCTCTCTCCTCTCTCTCCTCTCTCTCTCCTCTCTCTCTCTCTCTCTCTCTCTCTCTCTCTCTCTCTCCTCTCTCTCTCTCTCTCTCTCTCTCTCTCTCTCTCTCTCTCTCTCCTCTCTCTCTCTCTCTCTCTCTCTCTCTCTCTCTCTCTCTCTCTCCTCTCTCTCTCTCTCTCTCCTCTCTCTCTCTCTCTCTCTCTCTCTCTCTCTCTCTCTCTCTCTCTCTCTCTCTCTATTGTCTAGTTTTGTGCGGTTAACAAGACAGCAAGCCTGCATGTCACTTCTACTGGGATTACTACAGCAGTTTCTAGAGGCTGCCCTTAAAATTCTTTTATCAAAAGCAGAAAAAAGACTAGTGTAATTTGAATTATATTATATACTTTACGATCTCAGACAAAAATATTCGGATTTTGTAAATTCACTATAGTTTTCTAAGACCCCTCTAGATAAAGAAGCAGTTGGAATTCAACTGCACACACATCGACATTACAATGTTTAACTGAGCTGGTATGATCAATGTACAAAATAAACAAAATGGGATCAAACAGCTCACCACTGGTACTACTCCAATTTTAAACAACAACACTAGAGGAAGGCCAAACCATTTTTACATTTGTACTAGGAAACTGTACATTCGTGAATACTAAAGGTAATTAAGTTATCCTACATATATAAAAAAGATCTAAAGAACACGAAAGATATTATAAATATGGACAAACAGAAAAGTCAGCTATTGCCAAACATGCATTTAAAATAAAACACACCTTTTAAAACTTTACATTATTAAAACAAGTCTATAACAAGAAGAACTCGACGATTATGAAACATTATCCATAAAAAACATAAAGATAAAATATCAAACAATGATTTTTCGACCGATTTAAAATTCACCATTCCTTTAAAATTTAACTAAATTCTTCTTGACCCAAACATTTATACATGTATAAGTATTTATTTTCATTTACTTTGAATTATACAGATCTTGAATTAAGTTTTATTCAGCTGATAGTTATTTTAAAATGTAAAATATTTATACTATGAGGAGCTGTTAACAACCGGTTAATCAGTTTTTCACAGCCATATTGTAATAGACGTAAATTATATATTGCATTTTGCTTCCCATAAACGGACACGTCTCTTCTTGACCTAATCAGCATGCTTGAAATAAATTGAGCATCTTATTCCCTTTTATGAATATTTTTATTAAAAGAAGGCTTTTATAAAATAAGATTAACTTTCGCATACAATTTGGGTTTAATGAGAATTCAAAGTAATCAGTTTCTTTAAAACAATTAAATAAAATGAAATGACCCTTTAACAAGTTTCCGCTATTACACCGCGTATCGCTCGGTGACTAACGAAGGTCTAATGACACTCTGTCCGAGCAATTCCAATTTCCTCAATCACACTGTCCTCTTTGTTAACGATGTACTTTGGCCCCTCTCAATAGATGTGCTCACTTAAATTTAAAGTCATCACATCATTGCCTTGATGCCCTTATTCAGGTTAAATATTAGGTAAATGTTATTGACCTAATGCAAAATTGTTAATAAATATCATGAAAAATAATCTTTATCACGATACTACAGCATATTTAGTTTCTTTAACGTTGTGAAAACGCTGAATTCTTAGGAGCAGCCCGTAAAGTGTCTATTAAATACCAGTTACCACGGTTTCATTATTTTTTGGGAGTCCTTAAACGCTCATTTTATGAAGTGTCAATAAACCTGTTATAAAATAACTATATTATTTTGTTATAGATGGGTTGGAACCAATTTTAATGATTTTTTAAAATAATCGTTTATTATCTTGGATGGTTTTATTGAAGGGAAAAATAAGAAAAGTTTACCGGAATATATCATGATACCAAACAGCTGTTCAAAATTTGAAATTAAGTTCACTAAATAGGCAGAAACATTAGGTTAAATATAAATGTAAGAAAATCTACAGAAGTTGATCATTTAAAATTTTATCACTTGAAACTTACCTTACATCTGTTCATATAGATTGCACCAGTCATGAATTTAAACCATCTAAAGCATTAGACATACCATTTAAAATATCTTATAAAACCCACCTTAATTAAAAAAGTGGTTAATGTTTTGCACGTAAGGGATCTAACACTGGTTGGCACCCTTGAGATTGTGCATGTCTTTTTAGTGTGCTGGGGTAATAGGGGATTGGAAACAAACGTGGTTTAACGAGCCATTCATCAGGACAGCAAGGCAAACACAAGTATGGCACTGGGAATATGTAAATGTTGAGTTTAGCTTCAGTTCACCTTCCTCTTTGTGTACTTGAGTAATTGGGCACCTGATGAGACTATCAGAATACCTTTTAACCTAAATTACATTATATGTTGTCTGAGTGTCTCTGATGTTAAACTAGGTAAAGACCTCATTTTTGACTTAGATTTCTGAGGACGAAATGAGGATTTCAAGATCCAGAAATAACCGAAGAAATATGAATATATTTTCTTAATAGGCACAATATGTTAAACTCAAAAATTACACTGTAACTACAGTACACCAGAAGTGAATTTACATGGCATGTTTCTTTCCTTGCTCGAGTCAATATAGCAAACCCTTCTGTGGCGCCACAAGAAAATTATACCATAATTGAATTTTGATATTTGGAAGTAGACATAAGCTTTAGCGGTTAGCAGCTAGTTATATGTATGAATTATTTTTAACATATTATTTATTAACTCCCATATTATACATGGGGTGTTACTTCATATGGCATATAAGCTTTAGCGGTTAGCAGCTAGTTATATGTATGAATTATTTTTAACATATTATTTATTAACTCCCATATTATACATGGGGTGTTACTTCATATGGCATATAAGCTTTAGCGGTTAGCAGCTAGTTATATGTATGAATTATTTTTAACATATTATTTATTAACTCCCATATTATACAAGGGGTGTTACTTCATATGGCATATAAGCTTTAGCGGTTAGCAGCTAGTTATATGTATGAATTATTTTTAACATATTATTTATTAACTCCCATATTATACATGGGGTGTTACTTCATATGGCATATAAGCTTTAGCGGTTAGCAGCTAGTTATATGTATGAATTATTTTTAACATATTATTTATTAACTCCCATATTATACATGGGGTGTTACTTCATATGGCATATAAGCTTTAGAGGTTAGCAGCTAGTTATATGTATGAATTATTTTTAACATATTATTTATTAACTCCCATATTATACATGGGGTGTTACTTCATATGGCATATAAGCTTTAGCGGTTAGCAGCTAGTTATATGTATGAATTATTTTTAACATATTATTTATTAACTCCCATATTATACATGGGGTGTTACTTCATATGGCATATAAGCTTTAGCGGTTAGCAGCTAGTTATATGTATGAATTATTTTTAACATATTATTTATTAACTCCCATATTATACATGGGGTGTTACTTGATATGGCATATAAGCTTTAGCGGTTAGCAGCTAGTTATATGTATGAATTATTTTTAACATATTATTTATTAACTCCCATATTATACATGGGGTGTTACTTCATATGGCATATAAGCTTTAGCGGTTAGCAGCTAGTTATATGTATGAATTATTTTTAACATATTATTTATTAACTCCCATATTATACATGGGGTGTTACTTCATATGGCATATAAGCTTTAGCGGTTAGCAGCTAGTTATATGTATGAATTATTTTTAACATATTATTTATTAACTCCCATATTATACATGTGGTGTTACTTCATATGGCATATAAGCTTTAGCGGTTAGCAGCTAGTTATGTGTATGACTTGCATGTGTATGGTATCAGTTGCATCTATGATCTGATTCACGTTTCTAAAATTCCTCTCTTATTATCTATCTTTATCTAAACATAAGCCTTTACGAGTAAGACACTCTTTCTTTGACAGGATTTCAGGTTCGATTGGTAGTTTAACTGTGTTACTATGTGTGTTTTCTTTGATAAAACCTTAAACTTAAGAACATCCACATCTCTTAATGCACACATTCATTTCCACACAAGTTTAATGTTTAGAATTGGTTTAGACTTTATGCAATGATTCCGAGAGTCTCAGAACTGCCCAATTTATGAACAGACTTTTAATGTTTTAACTGTTGCAGAACGCACATTGCAGCGACAAAGTTACTGTTTAGTTTATATTTAGATTTCACCAGTGAATAAACCATATAATGCCTTCAATAAATTGTTTCAAACAAACATTGATAAAACAAACTGTGAATGTTTTGCACATAAGGTTATTGAAACTGGCCATCTGCCTTAACTATTTTACTGCAGTTAACCCTTTCCATCCCAGACACTTTTTTTAAATTTGTTCCAAAAATCCTAAGTATTTTTACTAATGACATACCCAAAAATCTCAGGCTCTTTTAGTTAATTTTGTCGTGTTTTACTAGAAAACCCATAAAAATTTATTTATGAAGCAAATTTATTAGTTTGAGTGTTATTAGGTTCCTAAACATGTTATATATACTATAAAATAAAATATAAAAGAACATGCAAATATTTACAATAACTTTTTTTTAATAATATGTACTTACCAAAAAATATTTTGAGGATTTTTTTTCTTTGTTGCGTTGTGGATGAGCATCAAAAAATTATTTAACCAAAATTGATAACACTTGACAAAACCATATTTAACAGTCTTCAAAAAAATCCATACTTCACACTGATATGTTGAGAAATAAAAAAGTTCTGGATTTTTTTTAAATCACTGTAGTTTAGAGTTTTCCCCAGTTATAACAACAATATGGCATATCATGTTACACTTCTACATAACATATAGTTCTAACCAAATATATTGAATGTCAATAGGCAAACAATGAACTATTTCATATTTTTAACTAAAAAAAAACGCCTAGTCCTAACAAAATAAAAACTAAAAATTACCATCCATCAATAAAATTTTGTTTTTGTTTCCAAACATCTATGGAAAGGATAACATTTAATGTACAGGCCCTTTTTGCAGTTAACACACATAAAAGTAGACTTTTTCTTTTCCCTCCACTTCTGGTACTTTCTGCACTGCACACACAGCAGTTTTTGTCTTTATTTTCTGGTATTTTTTCAAAAAATGATTTTGTACCACCGTTGTTTGCATTACTGGCTTCATTTTGATGAGTACCTAGGCCTACTCCTCTCACATGTGCCCATTCATCAACCAAGTTTGATATGTATTGAAGCCTACTTACAGGATTATCTGTGTTGTTTTTGTACAATGTATATAAATTTAAGACCATTCTAGAAATTATATTAAATGTAAGTTTGTTCCAAAATTTGATGGTTTTCCTTTCATTGAAATAATGATATAGCATCTGATCATTTCTATCAATCCCTCCCATAAAGTCATTGTACTCCCTTATAATTTTTTGTTTACTTGTAATACTTATGTTATTACCCCTCTCAACAACAAGCTGGAATGAAACCCAACAAATACTGCTGATAAAATTCAACACAGTTGATGACGCAACACAAAGAGAAAGAAGTAAATAAGTTGTTGTGCAGTAATAAAACATTATAGCGTAATAAATCGATGTTTTTATAACAGTATATGTTATTCCGAACATTTATATATAATTTATATAAATATTCCGAGTTAATAAACATTAAAAAAAAAAATTTTCTTAACGTCCGGAAAACCGGACGCTGGGACGGAAAGCAAACTGATGGTACAGTGTTCTCCTTATATCACAAGCTACGAAATTTAATTCATTTGAACTAAAATGGCCTTTTAAGTTTACGCATGCACATATTTTCTTAATCGGGGTAAAAGTTAATATTACTTATCGCAGAAATAAACTAATAAACAAATAAACTATTTTAAATCTAAGTTGGATTCCAAAACCCACATACAGTATGTGTTTTTAATTTTTGGACAGTTCAACAAAAGAAACACTACTGTGTAACCGGAAATAAATTAAACCGGAAGTGAGTTGAATCGATCTTATCTGACCCTTTTGGTCCGCAATAAATTTTCAGGCTTACGTTTATTATATATTTTCATTATAAATAATAAATATTATATTATAAAATATTATAAATATTCTTTGTGGGACAAAAAGCCAACTATTACTGTACGACTTGAAAAATCTTACGCACAATGTAAATTATAAGAGCCGAACGTAGACGAGTTTTAATTGAAGCTGGATAAGTTGGTATATATTTACTTGATTTGGGAGATAAACACAACTATGGCACTTGAAATATCTTATGTAGAAAATTAATCTAAATAGACAGTGCCTTTAATATAATGGATTACAGTAACAGCGCAATATACAACCAGCTCCAGTATTCTATACATACTAGTTTCACAACTTGTAAAGTTGTACTTCGCATTAGATAAAGGAAAAGAAAATTAAATTGTAATATTCTATAATTTAAATATGTTCGGTCAATTGATGCTTTAATATTTAGTTTACTACTGATAATTTTAAGTGGCATTTATTATTAAAATAAAAATTTGTAATAATGTTACAATGCATTATTATCAATTCTTATTCACACATTTATTTTTAATAAGTGATTTTTTAGCTACTGAAGTAATTAGTAGCAAAACAGTTAAGCCAGGAAAACAATAACAAATCGACTTTAACACATTGAACATTGTTACAAAGTCCGTATTCTATAGTTTATTAACAACGTAACAATGTTTTTACATCAGTAGTTTTTGGGATAAACATGGGCTAATTATTGCTGTTAATGTTTACTTTACGTGTTGAATCTGCAAATTAGATGAATAGGCTGAAATCTCAATCGACTGAATGGAACGGGTAGGAAAACAAACAAAGGAGTTGTTATGGCATTGAAATGAATGGGACAAAAACATCCGTATATCTTTATATTTCAAATCTAATATAATTTTCAAATACTCCCTTTAGAACTAAATATTTCATTCAAAGAACTGATCTTACAAATTAAGCATACAATTAAAATACCTAACAATGAAGTCTTCTTGTTTATGTGTTGCATGTTTCATTCGATGGTAAGACTTGCATCATTAGTGTATATATAGCCTATATTACCATTTTAATCTATGCTAATTATATTGGGCTATACATGTTTATATGTCAAAACATCAAATCATTGCATTAAGTCCATCGGTAAATAAACCTTATGTAACACGCAGCGAAATTCCATGTAGTGACGTGTACAATCATGAAATTTGGAGTGCTTAAAAGAACTAGTCCGTAAGTCAGGTAATTTTCTACAGACATATAGCTGTGTAATAGCATTTTCTTTAGTTCTTGAAGTGATCCGCAAAAGCTCAGACAATAAATCATAATTAATATTTTTTTCTAAGACTAAGATATATGGTAAGTATCATATCAATGCCCTCGAATTTATTTTAATGTAATATGCTCCTTTCAGATGTATCAGGTCACTTATAAACTCCGGAGGTAAAATCGGATAAAATAAATTATGTCGATGTATACAGTAAAGGAAACCATTTATAATATTACGAGCATATACATAATATGTAAAACATTCATACAGTTAACAATATCACGACTACATCGCTTATAAGAGTTTATGGGATGGGAATCATTATTAAATTAGAAAAAAGTCATGAATATTATATCACAGCCCCCGAATTTATTTTAATATAAAGTATGGCTTTCAGATGTACCTTCTCATGTAAACCTTGTAGGTGAAGTTACATAGCATGAATAGTGCCAATATAGCTCAGAACGCATTTATAATAATACTAGTATAAATATTGTTAAAGTTGTCATAAGGTTAACATTATAACGCAAAAGGCTTCCTTTCCATGGAAATCGGTACTGAATTAGAAACAAATCTACCATTGATCAACTCTAGTTGGGTTCGTATTAGAGGAACAAATTAATTGGATTGGCTGACTGTGAAACTTTTACTTTGTGGCTGTCAACAAAATTAATGTATACTTTCCTCTTTGGAATACATTACTCTCAGGATGTCATTGTTTACTTCGTTGTTGTCCCACATGAGCGAAACGTTTAAGTTGATTGTAAATAAATAATTGCTTAATACATTTTTTTCAAAGGAATTCTTTTCTTGAAATTAAATACCCGTGTTTGAGGAACCTCTGTTCCATAATACAACGCAAAAAAATCAACAAGCTACACTCTTCTTGCAATGATTCAAACCAGATATAAAATACTCAGCAAAGTTAAAAGCGTTATTTAATGGTTGAATAGTTTGATAGTGAGATATAAAATTAGAAGACTCTAATTTAAAATTAGAGGTTAACTATGTTTTTTTAATTTAGTCCAAAATAAAGAACTATTGTTATGTAGACATTGTTGAGAAGGTCAACGGTACGATGATGAAAGGGTTAGATGGAATGATGCCACCCACCGACGTACGTCGTCTTCACATGTTAGATGGTCAGCACGAAATAGATGACGTCACATCCTCTAGACAGGCAACCCACACAACATTAAATATTAAATAAAATCAAAAACAATAATCACTCTCATCGGGGGGAGGGGAGACACGTGGTTATAAGGGAATTCATATATGTCAGAGGCACAATAAGAACTCCGGAAAGCGCAACAAGAGGGTTCTTGACACCCTAAAATAGAGTTTGAAGAGTAAGTTAAATTGTATAGTTACAAAGAGTTTTAAAAGACACGAGAGACGAGCGAGAAACCAATCAGACACCGAGATACACGACGCTATTCAATCTCAGTGGATGTTATCTTCTCTCGCTTATGGAGAGTAATTGTCTGATCCTATGTTAGCGACTACAGTGCATACGAGAATGCTGAATTATTATATATAATAGGAGTGACCTAACAATAAAATTTAAATTATTTTTTGTTAGGAATCTGACTCCCTGGACCCAATCTCGACCATATCACTATGGACTCCTGTGTTCTTATGATAACGAATATATAGTTTACTAAAACAGTAAAAACTAATAAGTTGCAAAGACGTTTCTTCAGTTTTACTATTACATATTAGAAGATAATTACAATGAATTACTCTTGCTTCCATTTGTGTAAGTGGATCGAACAATTACTTGTCTTACTCAAATTATTAGTACCAAAATGTTAATTAAACTATGTAGTTTTAGCCCTTTAAGTACAATTTTTTCCTCAAAGTACACAATTATTATTGTAGTTTTGTCTTTAAAGTAGTATTTAAAATCATAAAAATGATTTTGTTTGCAACAGATAATCATATGTAATCCATTAACTCTGTTATTAAATCCTTCTGCACTAAATGGTAGAATAAAGCATGCTTTGTTTTTTTTCTGAACACCCCCAGTAAATAAAACACGCCAGTATCATTCTGTAAAATATGTTTTGAAAAAAAAAATATATATATGCATATAATATTTCTGGCAGCTATAAAACAGCAGTATGCACAAATATATTGCCACATACACTCAATTGAGATGTTATAAAAGCATAAAATATGAAGTCTATATAATCACGAATACGTTATGATGCACTAATACGTGGTGGAATATTTTTTTATGAAATTCAAATTGATACCATCTCTCTTGCTTGAAAATATTTAACACGTTATCCCTTTATCATACAGCGCACATTTTCATGAGGATATACACATATTAGAATATGAATAAACTTTAATAGCTAGAAAACACTATTAACATTACGCAGTCAAATGGTGACTTCTACCCTCCCTGGCAATTCACTATTTTGTATTGTAATGTTCATATTTAGAAATGTAAATATTAATTATTATTTAGTAAAATTTTAATTTCTGTTATAACAATATTTGTATATGTTAAATATCCAAGTATTATTTTAAAGTAGACTAACAAGAAGGGAGCGAGGACCCGCTGGGAGTCAATTAGTTGGAAGGACGCGACGCGACGATCAGCGATAAAAGATAAGGGACAAGGAGCTCGGAGAGGGCTGGAAACGACATACCACCCAGCCTACAGCTCAACTTGCAACTTTCCCTTTACCACTTTAGTACTAATATACAGAATTCGATAGCGCTGCCTCCACACTTCGTTACTAGCTTTGGAGTGCATGGCAGGTTTAGGAGTAAGGTCGGGCTCACAGAAGACGTACAATGTACGGTGGATGGCGACTCTGCAAGATACGGTAGCATAGTCTTCAGGTGTGAATCTGAAATTCGCACCTAGCCCATGATGAGGTAGTTGATAGGTCAACTTACAACTCTAGACAAGATCAACTGACGTATTAGCAACCCGAATTGCTCAGGTACGTTTTCATTCTGCAATCACGGTTGAACTAGTCAGGATGCACGAACAATTTGTCTCGACCACCGTTAAGTTAGGTTACTTCCACCCAAAAGCAGATAAACGCTATGCTGCAAACAACGGATTCCATCTCAGGTAAGCATTGGTCGCAGAGTGTTGGTTATCCGAGTTAGGGTGTCCGGTGGACCGGCATACATATCATCTGAACAGTTGCAAGGCAGGATCTTATTTGTTGCGAGGGATGACTGGGTGAGGCCTCTGTGTTTAAAGTTCACACCTTCTAACTACATTTACTGCAGTCCAGTTGGTAACAATTCGTGTCTTTTTATGACGCTGGGAATCCCAAATTTTACTGTTTTAAGGGTCATATAATGACTATACAGGCATTATGAATAACAGTAAAATTATATTAAAGTAATCCCCAAATGTTCCTGTTCATCACGTGTACCATCATAAAACTTTTTTTCTTCTCGAAGTCATATGATTTATTTTTAGAGTCAGTTTAAAAAACTTATTTATTACATCATGATGGTAAAACTAATTGCTCTCTAAGTAATTGTAATACATATCATATTCCGTTTCAGTTAGGTACTTTAAGTTTCATAATTAATTTTTTTTTTCAGAATTCTGTATGATTTTTATTTTGGAGTCGTTGGAAATTTTAGCGAGTGAATATTGTAAAATATTTTTGCTTAGATTAAAGATGTGTGATTGTGTAGTTCCATAATAATAAAATTAGCCTACCAAGGCTGTGTTTTTATTCCTGTTACTTCGTGAAATTTCAACATAAATAAATTTATTAAGACTCCTAAATAAGTAAAAGAAGACTCCTTAAGTAAAGAAATAATAAAAGTAACATATTTATTTACTATAATCTATTAATGGTACTTTGTGGCCTACATATTCCATTTACTAATTATTGAATAAGTAAACAAATAGCTATATACATTTCAGAATATTTGATTTTTAAAGTATGTGAATACTATTTCAGATTTAGAAAAAGGTAACTAAAAAACCTGGTAGGAAAGATAGATCAACACTAGATGAGACAATATTAAGATTTTATCATAACTATATGAACAACAGTAAGAGGCTGAACATCAATTCAGGATCGTTCGTTTATTGATTAACCCTTTGCACTCCAACGTCCGAAATATCGGACATCGTTGTTTTGGCCAAAACCTCGGACGTCCGACATTTTGGACGTTTGCTTAGGCCAAACCCTCGGACGTCCGAAATGTCCGAAATGTAGTGATTTGGAAAGCGGTTGCCGAATAAAGGGTAATAAGAGCAAAGTAACTGGAGGAAAAGTTCAAAAAAAACCAACATTTCAGTACCACGTAATGATTTTATTACCTCTTTGTTACAAAAGCAGACGTGTGCCTATTCGCATTGACTTCATATGTTTCTTATTGCAATCCAGATAACATTAACTACAAAACATCTCGTATGTTGATTCCAGAAAGATTTTAACACTAACACCGATTTATCAACCTATATTTTAATATAATGAGCCAAACTATAATACTTTAATTAACCCTTTGAATGCCACAAGGCAAAAAATTTAGTACAAAAGAAATGCACTAGCGACTATATTGCAAGTCATATGCGAAAAATGCCAGGGAATAATAAGAAGTATTACCGGGCTTCAGGAAAAAGAGTATATTTTTTTTATTTTTCATACCTACTATTTTTATGAAACAGGTATCAAAATGTTTGTAATAAATTGTATTACAATAAAATGTTACAAAACAAACGAAACAACAGAAAATAATATTAGTTTTGGCATGTCAACACCAAAAAATGTATTCAACAATTTTATTTTTTAGTTTTTATTTTTTTGACAAATTAATAAGAAACAATTTTACTATAATTCTTTATAATTCTGTTATAACATTTTTAATGTGAAAAAAATAATGGTTAACTTTTTTATATAATTACTATAGTTACATAACAATGTTTGAAATTATGTACATAATAAAAAATCATTTTTCAGTACCGGTAACACAACACTAAAACAAAAATAATTAATGCATTATTTACATTTATCCTTTGGTTCTAAAGTCCTTTATCTAATATATGGTCTTCATATTTTCAAAAAAAATATGTACACTACACACACACACACACACACACACACACACAAAGTTGAACTAAAGTATCACTGTCACATTGAGAGCCTATGGTCGGGGAATTACGACTCACAAATCTCGGTTGGGTGTCTTGTACTGGTGTGTAAGTAAGGTGTAATCAAAAATATCGGACAATGAAAAGTTTGAATCGTCATCACTACCTGACAAATCACTCAGTAGTTGTCTGTCAACTTCACTTACAGTTAAGTGATCACGATCCATTTCTGAATGTCTATTATTAATAACACATGACAAAACAGTCACAATAACTACTAAAACTTACAAAGATATCAATTTAACAAAGCATTTTAGAGATCATAACCTCAAAACGATGTAAACACGACCATGTGACCGAACAGAACAGACTGCTATACGTAGCGAGTTGTTTACGCGCCAACGATGCCCCGGTTGATCACCGCCAGCTGTTGTTGCTTCTATTATTCTGTGTTTTTTTATCTTCACTAATATAAAGTACTATGTGAACTATTATTTATCTATTGCAGGATAGTTAACAAATAAAACAATATTATTTGTTAACTTTATTTGTTATTAGTTATGAAAAGAATTCATGAAAAATAAAGCGTTAAAAATTACGATAACAGACGGCGACGACGTATCGTCGTCTGGCACTTTTCGCAAGGGTTTTTGGCGATGATACTCGTATATCGTCGCCGTGGCACGCAAAGGGTTAATTACTAGTACATCATTGTATTTATGTTATTATGTTATTTATGTTAGTCGATAAAACAGTATACACATTTAAAACAAGAATAATATGTCGTAGGAATATATAACAAATTCATAATACGAGAATCAGTTACGCTGGAATTATTTAATATATTGCCCTGAAAGGGGTTTTTTTTTTCACTGAAAAGTTTTGACAGAGACCGAAAGCATGAATGTGTGTGAACGTAGTATATGAAATGTTAAGGCCACATCGGTACATTCATCTGTTTGATATTGTGTACCCTCCTACTGTATTACGTTTCGGGATTATTCTGTAATTCTACACATAATTTTATACATAAATTTTCTCTGATATGGTAGTTGTTTTATAAAGCCCTAATTAAATAGTTTCTTCAGCAAAAGTAATAAATTTTCGTCGCAGTAGCTCTCCGTGTATGTTATACAGAGTGCGAACATAGTAGACCCGTTTATTATTTTAATATTCTTAAAAATATTTCCAGAACAATGAAATCCATTATTAGAAGTCCCATTTTATCCAATTTATTTTCATTAATATTGTTAACATATGTTAATTAATCCTATCATTAAACTATGCAATGCATTCGTAAGAAGTAGGCTGGAGTATTGTGCAATAATGTGGACCCCTTATTCGTTACACAGCATTGCTTCTCTGGAGCTAATTCAAAACAAGTTTCTAAGGTATTTGTATTTTAAAAAATTTCATGTTTCTTGTGAGCGAAACCTGTCAACGACTGTCTTAAGAAGTATTGTTTCTTTTGAAACTTTGTTAACAAGACGAAACCGATTTTTTTATTCTTTAAGAAGTTGCATATTTTACCTGTTCGAAACCTCAGTAATTTTCCAACTTTACTAACGTTATGACTTTGATCGCGTTTTGTGGCCTAACCGCTGGACGTACGGCAAAAAGTAATTAAACATTTTTTGTACAAAATATAATTCTCTTACTTAAATTTACCGTCAGATTTGAGCTACGGGATTTACTTCACCCGCTATCGTTCTTATACTAATATTCTACACGGAACCAACGGAACGTTTCGTCTACCGTTATTTTTTATTTTATTGATTTTATTGTTCGTTCGGAAGTGGAAAACGTCTAAATTTCTGACTGTTTTCTTTGGCTACATAGGAGCTGCTGGTGAGGAGCAGGAAGAAATGTGTGGCTGCCTCGACGATGAGCGCTGTGACTTGCATATTTAAAAATTGTTTGTTTCTTGCCTTAACTACGTATTATGACAATATTTGTCACTTAGGTAAGGTCTATACTATTATTTTATAAAAATAAAAGTTTGTTCAGAAAAACATTGTTCTTTTACTTCACTGCTTACATGCAAATTGGCTTATGTCCACACATACTGCATGTAAAACGACCTATTTCCACTGAGTTCCTGCAAAAGGTATTATTACCAAAACAAAATCATATTTTAAACTTCTTTTTAGGCTGCCCTAACTGAAATGAGTACTTGAATCTCATGTTTGGAACTAATACAATCAATGAATTTTACCTCCTCAAATACAGAAAACGTTAAACACGAACGAAACATTCGTTTACGAAACGTTTTGTAATGACTCATTTCATACACCCATCTCACATTCATTTCAATACTTAGGCCTAATTTAATTTAGAAATTTATTAGTAATAATAATTAAGGAATAATTATTTATAAATTGTCTCAAATTTAACTACAAACAATAATAAATACGAAATCAAAATTAATCAAAATCCACCTTATTACATATAAAACTCAAAAGTTATAAAGTGAACTAAAGTCAGTGATACAGTGTGCAGGGATGATTGTTGAAGAGTGAAGAGAGCAGAGATTTGAAAGGTGAAGAGGAGAGAGGGATCTGGAAGAAGTGAAGCAAGATTAGGCCTATTATTATAAAGAAACTGGTTACATTTATTCAGCAGTATTTGAAAGGTTACTTTATTAAATTCTTATTATCACTGAAGTACAAAGAAGCAGAAGACAGACATTGGGTGAGAAAATTCTTAAGTTTAACAGTGATTCATTGGAAGAACATAAAACCCAGGAACATTCAATTTGGTTAATAATTCAAAATTAACATAATTAAAATTTAACAAAATTATTTTTCAAAATTACAATATCTTTTATAAAAAAAAAACCCAATATTTCTATTTCATTAAGCCAGCACGACCACCCTGCCCTAAAATTTAAGAACTGTATTTAAAAATTTACCATTATTATTGTATCCTCCATCTTGTTTCAAAATTCAAACTTGTATGCCAATTAATTTATCATCATTAAGGTTCACATTTATATCATACTGAGTTATTTGTTATTTCTAGCTATAATCATCAGAATACAAATTAAACTTAACCATTTATTTAAAGTGTATAATAGTAATAGTATATTACAAAATTGGCGCCCAACGTAGTGGCTTAATGAAATATTTATAATCTTTGATTTGAGACAATTTTCTAGATCGTAACAATAGCCTAGACATAAGTACTGTACGTAGTTAGTTGTCATTTATTCATATTGTCTGTCAATAGGCTATAGGTTATTTAATGACTCACTATATAAACATTTAATTAACAATACATTAGTCCTGTAATATTATTCTATCTTTTATCGCAATTAATGTCCCGTGATTTTAATTTAAGATACCCTAAACGGTACCCATTTCCAACAGATGATATGGAAAATAACCAAGTGCTAAACGTAAACAAAGACGCCATTAATCCCGGTATCGAAGACGAAAGCGGACAGAGAGAAGAAGCAGAACAAACTCCCATAATTCCTCGCGCTAACCAAGTCAACATTCTCACAGCGGTCGACAACCAATCACGGATGAATGAAAACAGTGCTACCAACACCTACGCGGCAAATTTCCCTGATTCCCTGCAGAGACGTGAAGATGGAGCTACTGCACCTCCCACACTAAACGTAGTTGAACATTCTCATTATACTCAATCACTTGATGCCATTGGCAGTGACAGGTCAAATAAACAAACCGCTGACGAATCCCAATCGACAGCTCTTCATGCTATCATGAACGGTTTAAAACAACTTAATGAAAATTTTATTAACTCTAAATCTGAGTTAAACGAAAACCTAAACGCAATAAGGGATTGTATTTCTAAAACTAAAATCGAACTTAGCCATAAAATCAAAACTTGTAAGGAGACACTCGAGGGACAAATTAATGAACTGCGGGATAATCAAACTGAATTCCGAAATGAATTGAACGCTATAAGGGACAATCAAGATCAATTCCGTGAAAAAATAGACCTGAAAATTAAAGAATCCACTGACAGCATTAGAGGAGAATTAAATCATAGTTTTGAAGAACATAAGACATTTGTAAACCAACAGATGAATAACCAACAATCCAAGATATTAGAATCGGTACAAAACAAAAATCAAACTCTAGAAAATAAAATTGCTTTTGAAATAAAAAATGCAATAGACCAAGTACGACATGAAAACGCGGAAACAAATAAAATACAAATCAAAACCGTTATAAATGAAATTCAACCACAAATCCAAAACAATCATGATAGAATAAACAATCTAGCCGAGTGTATTAATAAATATGAATGTGAATTAGAAAATATAAAATCTAAATCTCAAATTGAGACGAAACCATGTGAACCATTGCAAGTCATTTGTACCGGAGAAGATTCTGTAGACAGACAAGTGCCAAAATTCAACGGACGTTCTACCAGTCCAATGGAATTTTTACAAAAAATTAGAAGGTATTACGAAAAAAATATAGGTCGTGTGCAACTCACACACACATATAACACTGAACATCTCATTGACATATTAGAAAGTAGTCTCGAAGGTCACGCGTCACGATGGTTCCAATTAATAAAACACGATATTAAAAGCTGGGAGGATTTTGCACAAGAATTTACTACGAAATATTGGAGTCGTGATGTGCAACGCGGCATACGTGCAAAAATAGAATCAGAACATTACAAGAATAATGGAACATTGACTCGTGCTGAATACTTCACCGAGCGTGTTATCACACTACAATCGATTACCCCACCAATAACCGAAGAAGAAATCGTCACCATTTTATCGGAACGGTTTGAACAAATTATTCAGGACAGCCGGAGCGTTCAAAACATTAACACCATTAAAGAGTTCGAACGATTACTACAATGAGAAGACATCCGAGACAGCCCAAAACGGAACAAAATAATTTCATCCCAAAATCACAATTCATCTGGTTATCTTATATATATAAAAATGAAACTGTTCGTGTGTAACAGCATCACTCACAAACGGCTGGACGGATTCGCCTAATTTTTTTTTAAATTTGTTCGTCTTGATCTGTAGAAGGTTATAGGATACTTTTTATCCCTTTCCCGATTCAGGATTCCGCCCCACTGGTTACAGAAATACCCGTAAGAAATGCATTGCAGCAAACATATGTTATTAAGTGAAAGAGTCTTTTCAAATTTTTAATCAGCTGTTCTTTGTAAACATATATAATGCGACAAAAAATATATTTATATATAAATTTCTTTACACTTATAGTTTTAAAGCATAGAGTAAGCTTAAGAGAAACGACAAATTTTGTTTAAACTGTTTCTGCAATCATAATATATAAAAATGAATGTTTGTGTGTTTGTCCTTTATAGACTCAGAAACTATTGGACCGATCACTATGAAAATTTGTATTTTTCTATGTAGAAGGTTTATACGCAATGCCCATTGATGTAACTAACCACCAGGCTGTACTGCAAGATATAAAAGTTATCAAAGCGCCTGCACATTATAAACTGCAATTACAACACAGTAGTTACGTATATTAAAATATCCAAACACTATTTGAAGGCAAAGAAATATACGGGCAAAGCTTAAGAGACGCGTGCGAAGCCGCGGGAAACAGCTAGTAAGCCAATACACCAGAAACCTCACCAATCTCATCAATCCCCAGTCATACCACATAATAACATTGAACAAAGAGCATATCAGCCAAGGAATCAATATCACGGACAAAATCAACATTATAATGATTGAAACCAACATAACAAGAACTATTACCACCCATACAACAGTCGTAATGATAATGAATTCAAGAGTAAGACACAACCATACAAAGACCACTACCAAAATCGACAGAATACCCATTACTACCCAGGAAACGACAGACATCACCCCACCACAGAACAGGCACAAGTATGCACTATCGTGCGGCAGGGAGAAAATGCTCGAAATCCACCTTCTAGTACCGGCAACGACCGCAGCGAAGACTTCCCAGCGGCGGGAAACGGCTGCGCGCTGTAGAACGGAACCGAGGAAACATAGCACCAGGAATAAAATACGAAACTACAGCGCTAGGAAATAACGACCTCGGATATTTAAATCAGAATTATTCTTCGAACTATAACCCTAGTAGTGAATTTCAAGTTAACAACATAATATGTGATAAAGATTTCCTTTTTGAGGAAAAAATAGAACATCCACTAATAAATAATATATATACAACCGCATGTGTAACTGACTGACTGACTGACTCACTCACTCACTCACGTATACTAATTCTAACCTACTTCCAGATGAGTTAGAGACTTGAAATTTGGTACACAGATAGCTTTCCACGTGTAACCACCAGGAAAATCCCGAAAAGTGAGAATTTTTCATTTTCAACCCCTCAAAAAAATTCCCAAAAAATCGCGCATTCTTCACCCCTGCAGGCATTTTTTGTAAGCCCGATAGCGGGCGAACCGTTGGAGCTAGCTCGGATCTGACGGAAAATTCATGGTCAGGAATGAAGTGAACTACAAAAAAGGTCTAATGACTTTTTGCTCTATCTTCCATGGTTAAGCGACAAAACGCTCGAACATTTGAAATTCCAGAGATTTTTTCGATAAAAATAATGTTTCAAGCCCGATAGCGGCCGAACCGTTGGTCGTAGCTCAAATCTGATTGACCCATCAAATTAGCAAATTGCGCGATCTACAGAAAAGGTCCAGTAATCTTTTGCCCTATCTCGATTGGTTTGGCCGAAAAACGTGATTATGTACAATTTTGTTGTAACTTTTACGCGAAACTTTTGTTTTTGGGGTCGATAGCGGCGAAACCATTGGTCGGAGGTCAAAATAAGACTAACGTTTTATTTAGGAAATAAGATGACCTACAAAAAAGGTCCAGTGACTTTTTACTATATTTCCCTTAGTTTGACCGCAAAACGCGATTAAGTGAAAATATTGGACATTTTCGCCTAAAAATTTACATTCCGGGCTTGATAGCGGCTAAACGGTTGGTCGTAACTCAAAACAAATTTTAAACGGGATTTAGGAAATCACGTGATCTACAGAAAAGGTTCAGTGACTTCGGGAGTTGGCTGAGCGTTAGCTAAGCGTCAATAGTAGATAGGGACAGAGGAATATTTATTATGTTCACAGACACAATACCCTCTAAAAAAGGCCCAAGTGTGTCATTAACCCCCGGTAATATTAACCCCCCCCCCGGGGATTTCCTGGTATGACCTGATAACCTCCTGTACATTCAACCCCCTGATGTGTTAACCCCCCTGGTAACATTAAACCCCCCCAGGGAATTTCCTGCCATGACCTCATGTCCGAATTTTACCAGTCACCAAATCTCTTAACCCCCCCCCCTGGGAAGATCCTGGTATGACCAGATAACCCCCTGGAGACTTATCCCCCGGTAACGTTAACCCCCCCTGGGAATTTGTTCATATACCCCCTCTTGTCTTAACCTCCTTAACATTAATCACCCACCCAGGGAATTTCTCGCCTTGACTAGATAGTCTCCTGGTGATATTAAACCCCCTGTTCGACTTAAAATACTGCCTTGAGGTCGGTTTTTATTATGTTTATACTAAACAATTCAAGATAGCTGACCCGTGCAGACTTTTCTCCCGAGCTCATTTCTGGCTAAACCATAGGTCGTAGATCAGATCTGAGGGCACAATCGAAAGACAAAATTAAATTTCCAACAAGAAAGGTCCAGTCACTTTTTGTCGTATCTCTAACGGTTTAACCGCAAAATGCCCTCAAAGTCAAAAGTTTTTACGAATCCGGAAAAAAATCTATGAAAAAGGTCAATTTTTAAATCCCTTGTCATTTACTTAATGTCCGGACTTAACCAGTCACCGAATTCCGCTTATCCCCGAATTTGCAAGCGTTTACTTTGGGGGCCTGGGGGCGTAGCCCCCAGCGAGCCGAAGGCGAGTATTATCTAATATATATACAACCGCATGTGTAACTGACTGACTGACTGACTCACTCACTCACTCACGTATACTAATTCTAACCTACTTCCAGATGAGTTAGAGACTTGAAATTTGGTACACAGATAGCTTTCCACGTGTAACCACCAGGAAAATCCCGAAAAGTGAGAATTTTTCATTTTCAACCCCTCAAAAAAATTCCCAAAAAATCGCGCATTCTTCACCCCTGCAGGCATTTTTTGTAAGCCCGATAGCGGGCGAACCGTTGGAGCTAGCTCGGATCTGACGGAAAATTCATGGTCAGGAATGAAGTGAACTACAAAAAAGGTCTAATGACTTTTTGCTCTATCTTCCATGGTTAAGCGACAAAACGCTCGAACATTTGAAATTCCAGAGATTTTTTCGATAAAAATAATGTTTCAAGCCCGATAGCGGCCGAACCGTTGGTCGTAGCTCAAATCTGATTGACCCATCAAATTAGCAAATTGCGCGATCTACAGAAAAGGTCCAGTAATCTTTTGCCCTATCTCGATTGGTTTGGCCGAAAAACGTGATTATGTACAATTTTGTTGTAACTTTTACGCGAAACTTTTGTTTTTTGGGGTCGATAGCGGCGAAACCATTGGTCGGAGGTCAAAATAAGACTAACGTTTTATTTAGGAAATAAGATGACCTACAAAAAAGGTCCAGTGACTTTTTACTATATTTCCCTTAGTTTGACCGCAAAACGCGATTAAGTGAAAATATTGGACATTTTCGCCTAAAAATTTACATTCCGGGCTTGATAGCGGCTAAACGGTTGGTCGTAACTCAAAACAAATTTTAAACGGGATTTAGGAAATCACGTGATCTACAGAAAAGGTTCAGTGACTTCGGGAGTTGGCTGAGCGTTAGCTAAGCGTCAATAGTAGATAGGGACAGAGGAATATTTATTATGTTCACAGACACAATACCCTCTAAAAAAGGCCCAAGTGTGTCATTAACCCCCGGTAATATTAACCCCCCCCCCCGGGGATTTCCTGGTATGACCTGATAACCTCCTGTACATTCAACCCCCTGATGTGTTAACCCCCCTGGTAACATTAAACCCCCCCAGGGAATTTCCTGCCATGACCTCATGTCCGAATTTTACCAGTCACCAAATCTCTTAACCCCCCCCCTGGGAAGATCCTGGTATGACCAGATAACCCCCTGGAGACTTATCCCCCGGTAACGTTAACCCCCCCTGGGAATTTGTTCATATACCCCCTCTTGTCTTAACCTCCTTAACATTAATCACCCACCCAGGGAATTTCTCGCCTTGACTAGATAGTCTCCTGGTGATATTAAACCCCCTGTTCGACTTAAAATACTGCCTTGAGGTCGGTTTTTATTATGTTTATACTAAACAATTCAAGATAGCTGACCCGTGCAGACTTTTCTCCCGAGCTCATTTCTGGCTAAACCATAGGTCGTAGATCAGATCTGAGGGCACAATCGAAAGACAAAATTAAATTTCCAACAAGAAAGGTCCAGTCACTTTTTGTCGTATCTCTAACGGTTTAACCGCAAAATGCCCTCAAAGTCAAAAGTTTTTTACGAATCCGGAAAAAAAATCTATGAAAAAGGTCAATTTTTTAAATCCCTTGTCATTTACTTAATGTCCGGACTTAACCAGTCACCGAATTCCGCTTTGTATCCCCGAATTTGCAAGCGTTTTACTTTGGGGGCCTGGGGGCGTAGCCCCCAGCGAGCCGAAGGCGAGTCCTATATTATATACAGCCGCATGTGAAACCAACTCACCTTCACACACATACTCACTGATGGATGTATACAAATTCTAACATAGTTCTAGAAGTGCTGGAAACTTGAAATTTGGCACGCGGGTACCTTTTGTCGTGTAAACCAACAGGGAAAAGTCTGAAAACCGGACTTTTTTACTTTTAAACCCCTCAAAAAAATTCGAGAAAATTCCATGCATTTTTTTACCCCTGCAGGCCTTTTTTGTAGCCCGATAGCGGGCGAACCGTTGGAGCTAGCTCGGATCTGACGAAAAATTCATCGGTCAGGAATGAAGTGAACTACAAAAAATGCAATGACTTTTTGCTCTATCTTCCACGGTTTAAGCGACAAAACGCTCGAACATTTGACATTCCAGAGATTTTTTCGCTTTAAATGAATGTTTCGAGCCCGATAGCGGCCGAACGGTAGGTCGTCGCTCAAATCTGATTGACCATCAAAATTAGCAAATAACGTGCTCTACAGAAATGGTCCAGTGACTTTTTGCCCTATCTCCATTGGTTTAGCCGAGAAACGTGATTATGTGCAATTTTTTTTGTAACTTTTACGTGAAACTTTTGTTTTTGGGGTCGATAGCGGCGAAACAATGGTCGGAGGCCAAAATAAAACGAAGGTTAGATTTAGGAAATAATATGATCTACAAAAAAGGTTCAGTGATCTTTTACTATATCTCCATTAGTTGACCGCCAAAACGCGATTTGAAAATATTTGAAAAATTTTCGCCTACAAATTTATATTCCGGGCTTGATAGCGGCCTAAACGGTTGGTCGTAGCTCAAAACAAATTTTTCAGCCGGATTTAGTAAATCACGTGATCTACAAAAAAATTTTAGTAACGTTTTGCCCTATCCTCAACGGTTTGGCCGCATTATGCGTTTATAAAGTATGATTTTTAAGTTTAACGCAAGATTTTTGTTTTCTGGGCTCTATTTCAGACAAAATCTTAGTTCTAGGCCAGAATAAAAATTTTATTTTATTACAAAAATAATGCAGATCTACAAGAAAGGTCCAGTGACCTTTTACTCTATCTTCCATGGTTTAGCCGTAAAAACGTGATTATGTCGAAAAATTTCACTTAAAAACTTACATTTTGGGGCTCGATAGTGGCCGAAAACCGTTGGCCCGTTAGCGTAAATGTAAAACTTTTCATAACTAGCTATTTTATGAAATCAACAAAAAAAGGTCCAGTAGCATTTTGTCGTTTATCTTTCCGTAAGCCTGGTTAATGCCTAAAAGGCAATTCTTTGTCGTCAAATTTTAGGGGTTTTAAATCTTGCAAACTATAATTAGGCGATTCGTGCTGGTTCCAGATTGACCTTGTATTACTACGTTACCGAGTGACTAAAAACCCCCCTACCACGTCGGGAGGTGGCTGAGCGTTAGTGAAGCTTCAATAATAGATAGGGACAGAGTGTTTTTTTATTATGTTCACAGATACAACACCCTCAAAAAATAGGCCGAACTGTGTAATTAACCCCCGGTAACAACCCCCCCCCGGGGATTTCCTGGTATGACCAGATAACCTCCTGAATAAAATTAAACCCCCTGATGTGTTAACCCCCCCCCCAGGGAATTTCCTGGCTTGACTAGATAATCTCCTGATGATATTAAACCAACTGTTCAACTTAAAATACGTGCTTAAGGTCAGTTTTTATTATGTTTGTACTAAACAATTCACGATAGCTGACCAGTTGCAGACTTTTCTCCCGAGCTCATTCCTGGCTAAACCAAAGGTCTCAGCTAAAATCTGACGACGGAATCGATATAAAATTAAATTTCCGACAAGAAAGGTCCAGTCACTTTTTCACGTATCTCTACGGTTAAGCCGCAAAACGCCATTAAAGTCAAAATATTTGAATAAAACGGAAAAAATTAAATAACATAAGGTCAAGATAATTCGAAATTCCGCTTATCCCGAATGTGGCCAACACCGAAAGGGGGCCTTGGTGTGTTTCATTAACCCCCGGATAACATTACGACCCACCCCCCGGGATTTCCTGTATGACCAGATAACCTCCCTGAGTAAATTAAACGCCCTGATGTGTTAGCCCCCCTGGTTAACTTTAAACCCCCCCAAATTTCCTGGCATGACCTTATGTCTGAATTTTACACCACCATATCTCTTAACCCCCTTGGGAAGTTCCTGGTATAACCAGATAACACCAAGATGTCTTAAACCCCTGGTAACGTTATAACCCCCCAAAATTTCCTGGCACGACTTCATGTCCGAATTTTACAATCACCAAATTGCTCTTATCCCCGAATTTGCAAGCGTACATCATGGGGGCCTGGGGGCGTAGCCCCCAGCGAGCCGATAGGCGAGTCCTATATTATATACAGCCGCAATGTAAAACCACTCACTGACTCACTCACTCACTCACTGATGGATGTATACAAATTCTAACATAGTTCTAGAAGTGCTGGAAACTTGAAATTTGGCCATGCAGGTAGCTTTTGTCGTGTAACCAACAGGAAAGCTCTGAAAAGTGACTTTTTTACTTTTAAAACCCCTCAAAAAAATTCCCAAAAAATCGCGCATTCTTTTCCCCTGCAGGCATTTCTTGTAAGCCCGATAGCGGGCGAACTGTTGGAGCTAGCTCGGATCTGACGAAAAATTCATGGTCAGGAATGTAGTGAACTACAAAAAAGGTCCAGTGACTTTTTGCTCTATCTTCCATGGTTTAAGCGACAAAACGCTCGAACATTTGACATTCCAGAGATTTTTTCGATTAAAAATAATGTTTCAAGCCCGATAGCGGCCGAACCGTTGGTCGTTAGCTCAAATCTGATTGACCCATCAAATTAGCAAATTGCGCGATCTACAGAAAAGGTCCAGTAATCTTTTGCCCTATCTCGATTGGTTTGGCCGAAAAACGTGATTATGTACAATTTTGTTGTAACTTTTACGCGAAACTTTTGTTTTTGGGGTCGATAGCGGCGAAACCATTGGTCGGGAGGTCAAAATAAGACTAACGTTTTTATTTAGGAAATAAGATGACCTACAAAAAAGGTCCAGTGACTTTTTACTATATTTCCCTTAGTTTGACCCGCCAAAAACGCGATTAAAGTGAAAATATTGGACATTTTCGCCTAAAAATTTTACATTCCGGCTTGATAGCGCTCTAAAACGGTTGGTCGTAACTCAAAACAAATTTTAAACGGGATTTTAGGAAATCACGTGATCTACAGAAAAGGTTCAGTGACTTCGGGAGTTGGCTGAGCGTTAGCTAAGCGTCAATAGTTAGATAGGGACAGAGGAATATTTATTATGTTCACAGACACAATTACCCTCTAAAAAGGCCCAAGTGTGTCATTAACCCCCGGTAATATTACCCCCCCCCGGGGATTTCCTGGTATGACCAGATTAACCTCCTGTACATTCAACCCCCTGATGTGTTAACCCCCTGGTAACATTAAAACCCCCCCAGGGAATTTCCTGCCATGACCTCATGTCCGAATATTTTACCATCACCAATATCTCTTAACCCCCCCCCTGGGAAGATCCTGGTATGACCAGATAACCCCCTGGAGACTTATCCCCCCCGGTAACGTTAACCCCCCCTGGGAATTTGTGTTCATATGACCAGACCAATATCCTGACGAAATTAAACCCCCTCTTGTCTTAACCTTCTTAACATTAATCACCCACCCAGGGAATATCTCGCCTTGACTAGATAGTCTCCTGGTGATATTAAACCCCCTGTTCGACTTAAAATACTGCCTTGAGGTCGGTTTTTATTATGTTTATACTAAACAATTCAAGATAGCTGACCCGTGCAGACTTTTTCTCCCGAGCTCATTTCTGGCTAAACCATAGGTCGTAGATCAGATCCTGAGGGCGACAATCGAAAGACAAAAATTAAATTTCCAACAAGAAAGGTCCAGTCACTTTTTGTCGTATCTCTAACGGTTTAAACCGCAAAATGCCTCAAAGTCAAAAGTTTTTACGAATCCGGAAAAAAATCTATGAAAAAGGTCAATTTTTAAATCCCTTGTCATTTACTTAATGTCCGGACTTAACCAGTCACCGAATTCCGCTTATCCCCGAATTTGCAAGCGTTTACTTTGGGGGCCTGGGGGCGTAGCCCCCAGCGAGCCGAAGGCGAGGTCCTATATTATATACAGCCGCATGTGAAACCACTCACTCACTCACTCACTCCCTGATGGATGTATACAAAATTCTAAACATAGTTCTAGAAGTGCTGGAAAAACTTGAAATTTGGCACGCGGGTACCTTTTGTAGTAACCAACAGGAAAAAGTCTGAAAACCGGACTTTTTACTTTTAAAAACCCCTCAAAAAAATTCGAGAAAATTCATGCATTTTTCACCCCCTGCAGGCCTTTTTTTGTAAGCCCGATAGCGGGCGAACCGTTGGAGCTAGCTCGGATCTGACGAAAAATTCATCGTCAGGAATGAAGTGAACTACAAAAAAGGTGTTGCAATGACTTTTTGCTCTATCTTCCACGGTTTTTTAGCGACAAAAACGCTCGAACATTTGACATTCCAGAGATTTTTTCGCTTAAATGAATGAATGTTTCTAGCCCGATAGCGGCCCGGAACGGTAGGTCGTAGCTCAAATCTGATTGACCCATCAAATTAGCAAATTACGTTGCTCTACAGAAATGGTTCCAGTGACTTTTTGCCCTATCTCCATTGGTTTAGCCGAAAAAAACGTGATTATGTGCAATTTTTTTGTAACTTTTACGTGAAAACTTTTGTTTTTGGGGTCGATAGCGGCGAAACAAATGGTCGGAGGCCAAAATAAAACGAAGGTTAGATTTAGGAAATAATATGAATCTACAAAAAAGGGTTCAGTGAACTTTTTACTATTATCTCAATTAGTTTGACCGCAAAAACGCGATTTAAATGAAAATATTTGAAAATTTTCGCCTACAAATTATATTCGGCTTGATAGCGGCTAAACGGTTGGTCGTAGCTCAAAAACAAATTTTCAGGATTTAGTAAATTCACGTGATCTACAAAAAAAGTTTAGTAACGTTTTGCCCTATCCTCAACGGTTTTGGCCGCATTATGCGTTATAAAGTATCGATTTTTAAGTTTAACGCAAGATTTTGTTTTCTGGGCTCTATTTCAGACAAAATCTTAGTTCTAGGCCAGAATAAAAATTTTATTTTATTACAAAATAATGCGATCTACAAGAAAGGTTCCAGTGACCTTTTACTCAATCTTCCATGGTTTAGAGCCGTAAAACGTGATTATGTCGAAAAATTTCACTTAAAAACTTACATTTTGGGTCTCGATAGTGGCCGAAACCGTTGGCCGTTAGCGTAAATGTAAAACTTTTCATAACTAAGCTATTTATGAAATCAACAAAAAAGGTTCCAGTAGCATTTTGTCGTTTATCTTTCCGTAAGCCTGGTTAATGCTCTAAAAGGCAAATTCTTTGTCGTCAATTTTAGGGGTTTTAAATCTTGCAAACTATAAGTAGTGCGATTCGTGCTGGTTCCAGATTGACCTTGTATTACTACGTTACCGAGTGACTAAAACCCCCCCTCCACGTCGGGAGGTTGGCTGAGCGTTAGTGAAGCTTCAATAATAGATAGGGACAGAGTGTTTTTTATTATGTTCACAGATACAACACCCTCAAAAAATAGGCCGAACTGTGTAATTAACCCCCGGAAAACACCCCCCCCCCCGGGGATTTCCTGGTATGACCAGATAACCTCCTGAATAAATTAAACCCCCTGATGTGTTAACCCCCCCCCCAGGGAATTTCCTGGCTTGACTAGATAATCTCCCTGTATGATATTAAACCAACTGTTCAACTTAAATACTGCCTTAAGGTCAGTTTTTATTATGTTTGTACTAAACAATTCACGATAGCTGACCAGTGCAGACTTTTCTCCCGAGCTCATTCCTGGCTAAACCAAAGGTCTCAGCTAAAAATCTGACGACTGAATCGAAATATAAAATTAAATTTCCGACAAGAAATGTCCAGTCACTTTTTCACGTATCTCTAACGGTTAAGCCGCAAAAACGCCATTAAAGTCAAAATTTTGAATAAAAACTGAAAAATTAAATTTAACATAGGTCAAGATAATTCCGAATTCCGCTTATCCCCGAATGTGGCCAACACCCGAAAGGGGGCCTGGTGTGTTTCATTAACCCCCGATAACATTACGCCCCCCCCCGGGATTTCCTGGTATGACATAACCTCCTGAGTAAATTAAAACGCCCTGATGTGTTAGCCCCCTGGTAACTTTAAACCCCCCCAGGGAATTTCCTGGCATGACCTTATGTCTGAATTTTTACACTCACCATATCTCTTAACCCCCCTTGGGAAGTTCCTGGTATAACCAGATAACCCCCTGATGTCTTAACCCCTGGTAACGTTAAAACCCCCCAGGGAATTTCCTGGCACGACCTCATGTCCGAATTTTACCAATCACCAAATTGCTCTTATCCCCGAATTTGCAAGCGTACATCATGGGGGGCCTGGGGGCGTAGCCCCCAGCGAGCCGAAGGCGAGTCCTATATTATATACAGCCGCATGTGAAACCACTCACTCACTCACTCACTCACTCACTGATGGATGTATACAAATTCTAACATAGTTCTAGAAGTGCTGGAAACTTGAAATTTGGCATGCAGGTACCTTTTGTCGTGTAACCAACAGGAAAAGTCTGAAAAACCGGACTTTTTTACTTTTAAACCCCTCAAAAAAATTCCCAAAAAATCGCGCATTCTTTACCCCTGCAGGGCATTTCTTGTAAGCCCGATAGCGGGCGAACTGTTGGAGCTAGCTCGGATCTGACGAAAAATTCATGGTCAGGAATGAAGTGAACTACAAAAAAGGTCCAGTGACTTTTTGCTCTATCTTCCATGGTTTAAGCGACAAAACGCTCGAACATTTGACATTCCAGAGATTTTTTCGATAAAAATAATGTTTCAAGCCCGATAGCGGCCCGAACCGTTGGTCGTAGCTCAAATCTGATTGACCCATCAAATTAGCAAATTGCGCGATCTACAGAAAAGGTCCAGTAATCTTTTGCCCTATCTCGATTGGTTTGGCCGAAAAAAAAAAACGTGATTATGTACAATTTTTGTTGTAACTTTTACGCGAAACTTTTGTTTTTGGGGTCGATAGCGGCGAAAACCATTGGTCGGAGGTCAAAATAAGACTAACGTTTTATTTAGGAAATAAGATGACCTACAAAAAAGGTCCAGTGACTTTTTACTATATTTCCCTTAGTTTTTTGACCGCAAAACGCGATTAAGTGAAAATATTGGACATTTTCGCCTAAAAAATTTACATTCCGGGCTTGATAGCGGCTAAACGGTTGGTCGTAACTCAAAACAAATTTTAAACGGGATTTAGGAAATCACGTGATCTACAGAAAAGGTTCAGTGATTCGGGAGTTGGCTGAGCGTTAGCTAAGCGTCAATAGTAGATAGGGACAGAGGAATATATTTATTATGTTCACAGACACAATACCCTCTAAAAAGGCCCAAGTGTGTCATTAACCCCCGGTATATTAACCCCCCCCCCGGGGATTTTCCTGGTATGACCTGATAACCTCCTGTACATTCAACCCCCTGATGTGTTAACCCCCCTGGTAACATTAAAACCCCCCCAGGGAATTTCCTGCCATGACCTCATGTCCGAATTTTACCAGTCACCAAATCTCTTAACCCCCCCCTGGGAAGATCCTGGTATGACCAGATAACCCCCTGGAGACTTATCCCCCGGTAAACGTTAACCCCCCTGGGGAATTTGTTCATATGACCAGACAATATCCTGACGAAATTAAACCCCCTCTTGTCTTAACCTTCTTAACATTAATCACCCACCCAGGGAATTTCTCGCCTTGACTAGATAGTCTCCTGGTGATATTAAAACCCCCTGTTCGACTTAAAAATACTGCCTTGAGGTCGGTTTTTATTATGTTTATACTAAACAATTCAAGATAGCTGACCCGTGCAGACTTTTTCTCCCGAGCTCATTTCTGGCTAAACCATAGGTCGTAGATCAGATCTGAGGGCACAATCGAAAGACAAAATTAAATTTCCAACAAGAAAGGTCCAGTCACTTTTTGTCGTATCTCTAACGGTTTTAACCGCAAAATGCCCTCAAAGTCAAAAGTTTTTACGAATCCGGAAAAAAATCTATGAAAAAGGTCAATTTTTTAAATCCCTTGTCATTTACTTAATGTCCGGACTTAACCAGTCACCGAATTCCGCTTAATCCCCGAATTTGCAAGCGTTTACTTTGGGGGCCTGGGGGCGTAGCCCCCAGCGAGCCGAAGGCGAGTCCTATATTATATACAGCCGCATGTGAAACCACTCACTCACTCACTCACTCACTGATGGATGTATACAAATTCTAACATAGTTCTAGAAGTGCTGGAAACTTGAAATTTGGCACGCGGGTACCTTTTGTCGTGTAACCAACAGGAAAAGTCTGAAAACCGGACTTTTTTTACTTTTAAACCCCTCAAAAAAAAATTCGAGAAAATTCATGCATTTTTCACCCCTGCAGGCCTTTTTTGTAAGCCCGATAGCGGGCGAACCGTTGGAGCTAGCTCGGATCTGACGAAAAATTCATGTCAGTCAGGAATGAAGTGAACTACAAAAAAGGTGCAATGACTTTTTGCTCTATCTTCCACGGTTAAGCGACAAAACGCTCGAACATTTGACATTCCAGAGATTTTTTCGCTTAAATGAATGTTTCGAGCCCGATAGCGGCCGAACGGTAGGTCGTAGCTCAAATCTGATTGACCCATCAAATTAGCAAATTACGTGCTCTACAGAAATGGTCCAGTGACTTTTTGCCCTATCTCCATTGGTTTAGCCGAAAAAAAACGTGATTATGTGCAATTTTTTTGTAACTTTTACGTGAAACTTTTGTTTTTTTTGGGGGTCGATAGCGGCGAAACAAATGGTCGGAGGCCAAAATAAAACGAAGGTTAGATTTAGGAAATAATATGATCTACAAAAAAAGGTTCAGTGATCTTTTACTATATCTCCATTAGTTTGACCGCAAAACGCGATTAAATGAAAATATTTGAAAATTTTCGCCTACAAATTTATATTCCGGGCTTGATAGCGGCTAAACGGTTGGTCGTAGCTCAAAACAAATTTTCAGCCGGATTTAGTAAATCACGTGATCTACAAAAAAAGTTTAGTAACGTTTTGCCCTATCCTCAACGGTTTGGCCGCATTATGCGTTATAAAGTATCGATTTTTTAAGTTTAAAACGCAAGATTTTGTTTTCCTGGGCTCTATTTCAGACAAAATCTTAGTTTCTAGGCCAGAATAAAAATTTTATTAATGATTACAAAATAATGCGATCTACAAGAAAGGTCCAGTGACCTTTTTACTCTATCTTCCATGGTTTAGCCGTAAAACGTGATTATGTCGAAAATTTCACTTAAAAAAACTTACATTTTTGGGCCTCGATAGTGGCCGAACCGTTGGCCGTAGCGTAAATGTAAAACTTTTCATAACTAGCTATTTATGAAATCAACAAAAAAGGTCCAGTAGCATTTTGTCGTTTATCTTTCCGTAAGCCTGGTTAATGCTCTAAAAAGGCAAATTCTTTGTCGTCCAATTTTAGGGGGTTTTAAATCTTGCAACTATTAATTAGTGCGATTCGTGCTGGTTCCAGATTGACCTTGTATTACTAACTACGTTACCGAGTGACTAAAAACCCCCCTCCACGTCGGGGAGGTGGCTGAGCGTTAGTGAAGCTTCAATAATAGATAGGGACAGAGTGTTTTTTTATTATGTTCACAGATACAACACCCTCAAAAAATAGGCCGAACTGTGTAATTAACCCCCCGGTAACACCCCCCCCCCGGGGATTTCCTGGTATGAACCAGATAACCTCCTGAATAAATTAAACCCCCTGATGTGTTAACCCCCCCCCCCAGGGAATTTCCTGGCTTGACTAGATAATCTCCTGATGATATTAAACCAACTGTTCAACTTAAAATACTGCCTTAAGGTCAGTTTTTATTATGTTTGTACTAAACAATTCACGATAGCTGACCAGTGCAGACTTTTCTCCCGAGCTCATTCCTGGCTAAACCAAAGGTCTCAGCTAAAATCTGACGACGGAATCGAAATATAAAATTAAATTTCCGACAAGAAAATGTCCAGTCACTTTTTCACGTATCTCTAACGGTTAAGCCGCAAAACGCCATTAAAGTCAAAATTTTGAATAAAACCTGAAAAATTAAATAACATAGGTCCAAGATAATTCCGAATTCCGCTTATCCCCGAATGTGGCCAACACCCGAAAGGGGGCCTGGTGTGTTTCATTAACCCCCGATAAACATTACGCCCCCCCCCGGGATTTCTGGTATGGACCAGATAACCTCCTGAGTAAATTAAACGCCCTGATGTGTTAGCCCCCTGGTAACTTTAAACCCCCCCCCAGGGAATTTCCTGGCATGACCCTTATGTCTGAATTTTACCACTCACATATCTCTTAACCCCCCTTGGGAAGTTCCTGGTATAACACAGATAACCCACCTGATGTCTTAACCCCTGGTAAACGTTAAAACCCCCCAGGGAATTTTCCTGGCACGACCTCATGTCCGAATTTTACCAATCACCAAATTGCTCTTATCCCCGAATTTGCAAGCGTACATCATGGGGGCCCTGGGGGCGTAGCCCCCAGCGAGCCGAAGGCGAGTCCTATATTATATACAGCCGCATGTGAAAACCACTCACTCACTCCACTCACTCACTCACTGATGGATGTATACAAATTCTAACATAGTTCTAGAAGTGCTGGAAACTTGAAATTTGGCATGCAGGTACCTTTTGTCGTGTAACCAACAGGAAAAGTCTGAAAACCGGACTTTTTTACTTTTAAACCCCTCAAAAAAATTCCCCAAAAATCGCGCATTCTTTACCCCTGCAGGCATTTCTTGTAAGCCCGATAGCGGGCGAACTGTTGGAGCTAGCTCGGATCTGACGAAAAATTCATGGTCAGGAATGAAGTGAACTACAAAAAAGGTCCAGTGACTTTTTGCTCTATCTTCCATGGTTAAGCGACCAAAACGCTCGAACATTTGACATTCCAGAGATTTTTTCGATAAAAATAATGTTTCAAGCCCGATAGCGGCCGAACCGTTGGTCGTAGCTCAAATCTGATTGACCCATCAAATTAGCAAATTGCGCGATCTACAGAAAAGGTCCAGTAATCTTTTGCCCTATCTCGATTGGTTTGGCCGAAAAAACGTGATTATGTACAATTTTGTTGTAACTTTTACGCGAAACTTTTGTTTTTGGGGTCGATAGCGGCGAAACCATTGGTCGGAGGTCAAAATAAGACTAACGTTTTATTTAGGAAATAAGATGACCTACAAAAAAGGTCAGTGACTTTTTACTATATTTCCCTTAGTTTGACCGCAAAACGCGATTAAGTGAAAATATTGGACATTTTCGCCTAAAAAATTTACATTTCCGGGCTTGATAGCGGCTAAAACGGTTGGTCGTAACTCAAAACAAATTTTAAACGGGATTTAGGAAATCACGTGATCTACAGAAAAAGGTTCAGTGACTTCGGGAGTTGGCTGAGCGTTAGCTAAGCGTCAATAGTAGATAGGGACAGAGGAATATTTATTATGTTCACAGAACACAATACCCTCTAAAAAGGCCCAAGTGTGTCATTAACCCCCGGTTAATATTAACCCCCCCCCCCGGGGATTTCCTGGTATGACCTGATAACCTCCTGTACATTCAACCCCCTGATGTGTTAACCCCCCTGGTAACATTAAACCCCCCCAGGGAATTTCCTGCCATGACCTCATGTCCGAATTTTACCAGTCACCAAATCTCTTAACCCCCCCCCTGGGAAGATCCTGGGTATGACCAGATAACCCCCCTGGAGGACTTATCCCCGGTAACGTTAACCCCCCTGGGAATTTGTTCATATGACCAGACAATATCCTGACGAAATTAAAAAACCCCCTCTTGTCTTAAACCTTCTTAACATTAATCACCCACCCAGGGGAATTTCTCGCCTTGACTAGATAGTCTCCTGGTGATATTAAACCCCCTGTTCGACTTAAAATACTGCCTTGAGGTCGGTTTTTATTATGTTTATACTAAACAATTCAAGGATAGCTGACCGTGCAGACTTTTCTCCCGAGCTCATTTCTGGCTAAACCATAGGTCGTAGATCAGATCTGAGGGCACAATCGAAAGACAAAATTAAATTTCCAACAAGAAAGGTCCAGTCACTTTTTGTCGTATCTCTAACGGTGTAACCGCAAAATGCCCTCAAAGTCAAAAGTTTTTTACGAATCCGGAAAAAAAATCTCTATGAAAAAGGTTCAATTTTTAAATCCCTTGTCATTTACTTAATGTCCGGACTTAACCAGTCACCGAATTCCGCTTATCCCCGAATTTGCAAAGCGTTTACTTTGGGTGGCCTGGGGGCGTAGCCCCCAGCGAGCCGAAGGCGAGTCCTATATTATATACAGCCGCATGTGAAACCACTCACTCACTCACTCACTCACTGATGGATGTATACAAATTCTAACATAGTTCTAGAAGTGCTGGAAACTTGAAATTTGGCACGCGGGTACCTTTTGTCGTGTAAACCAACAGGAAAAGTCTGAAAAAACCGGACTTTTTTACTTTTAAAACCCCTCAAAAAAATTCGAGAAAATTCATGCATTTTTCACCCCTGCAGGCCTTTTTTGTAAGCCCGATAGCGGGCGAACCGTTGGAGCTTAGCTCGGATCTGACGAAAAAATTCATGGTCAGGAATGAAGTGAACTACAAAAAAGGTTGCAATGACTTTTTGCTTCTATCTTCCACGGTTTTAAGCGACAAAACGCTCGAACATTTTGACATTCCAGAGATTTTTTTCGCTTAAATGAATGTTTCGAGCCCGATAGCGGCCGAACGGTAGGTCGTAGCTCAAATCTGATTGACCCATCAAATTAGCAAATTACGTGCTCTACAGAAATGGTCCAGTGACTTTTTGCCCTATCTCCATTGGTTTAGCCGAAAAAAAACGTGATTATGTGCAATTTTTTTGTAACTTTTACGTGAAACTTTTGTTTTTGGGGGGTCGATAGCGGGCGAAACAAATGGTCGGAGGCCAAAATAAAAACGAAGGTTAGATTTAGGAAATAATATGATCTACAAAAAAAGGTTCAGTGATCTTTTACTATATCTCATTAGTTTGACCGCAAAACGCGATTAAATGAAAATATTTGAAAATTTTCGCCTACAAATTTATATTCCGGGCTTGATAGCGGCTAAAAACGGTTGGTCGTAGCTCAAAACAAATTTTCAGCCGGATTTAGTAAATCACGTGATCTACAAAAAAAGTTTAAGTAACGTTTTGCCCTATCCTCAACGGTTTGGCCGCATTATGCGTTATAAAGTATCGATTTTTTAAGTTTTAACGCAAGATTTTGTTTTCTGGGCTCTATTTCAGACAAAATCTTAGTTCTAGGCCAGAATAAAAATTTTATTTTATTACAAAATAATGCGATCTACAAGAAAGGTCCAGTGACCTTTTACTCTATCTTCCATGGTTTTAGCCGTAAAAACGTGATTTATGTCGAAAAATTTCACTTAAAAACTTACATTTTGGGCTCGATAGTGGCCGAACCGTTGGCCGTAGCGTAAATGTAAAACTTTTCATAACTAGCTATTTATGAAATCAACAAAAAAGGTCCAGTAGCATTTTGTCGTTTATCTTTCCGTAAGCCTGGTTAATGCTCTAAAAGGCAAATTCTTTTTGTCGTCAATTTTAGGGGTTTTAAATCTTGCAACTATAATTAGTGCGATTCGTGCTGGTTCCAGATTGACCTTGTATTACTACGTTACCGAGTGACTAAAACCCCCCCTCCACGTCGGGAGGTGGGCTGAGCGTTAGTGAAGCTTCAATAATAGATAGGGACAGAGTGTTTTTTATTATGTTCACAGATACAACACCCTCAAAAAATAGGCCGAACTGTGTAATTAACCCCCGGTAACACCCCCCCCCGGGGATTTCCTGGTATGACCAGATAACCTCCTGAATAAATTAAACCCCCTGATGTGTTAACCCCCCCCCCCCCCAGGGAATTTCCTGGCTTGACTAGATAATCTCCTGATGATATTAAACCAACTGTTCAACTTAAAATACTGCCTTAAGGTCAGTTTTTATTATGTTTGTACTAAAACAATTCACGATAGCTGACCAGTGCAGACTTTTCTCCCGAGCTCATTCCTGGCTAAACCAAAGGTCTCAGCTAAAATCTGACGACGGAATCGAAATATAAAATTAAATTTCCGACAAGAAATGTCCAGTCACTTTTTCACGTATCTCTAACGGTTAAGCCGCAAAACGCCATTAAAAGTCAAAATTTTTGAATAAAACTGAAAAATTAAATAAACATAGGTCAAGAAAATCCGAATTCCGCTTATCCCCGAATGTGGCCAACACCCGAAAGGGGGCCTGGTGTGTTTCATTAACCCCCGATAACATTACGCCCCCCCCCGGGATTTCCTGGTATGACCAGATAACCTCCTGAGTAAATTAAACGCCCTGATGTGTTAGCCCATGGTAACTTTACACCAGGGAATTTCCTGGCATGACCCTTATGTCTGAATTTTACCACTCACCATATCTCCTTAACCCCCCTTGGGAAGTTCCTGGTATAACCAGATAACCCCCTGATGTCTTAACCCCCTGGTAACGTTAAACCCCCCAGGGAATTTCCTGGCACGACCTCATGTCCGAATTTTACCAATCACCAAATTGCTCTTATCCCCGAATTTGCCAAAGCGTACATCATGGGGGCCTGGGGGCGTAGCCCCCAGCGAGCCGAAGGCGAGTCCTATATTATATACAGCCGCATGTGAAACCACTCACTCACTCACTCACTCACTCACTGATGGATGTATACAAATTCTAACATAGTTCTAGAAGTGCTGGAAACTTGAAAATTTGGCATGCAGGTACCTTTTGTCGTGTAACCAACAGGAAAAGTCTGAAAACCGGACTTTTTTTACTTTTTAAACCCCTCAAAAAAATTCCCAAAAAATCGCGCATTCTTTACCCCTGCAGGCATTTCTTGTAAGCCCGATAGCGGGGCGAACTGTTGGAGCTAGCTCGGATCTGACGAAAAATTCATGGTCAGGAATGAAGTGAACTACAAAAAAAAGGTCCAGTGACTTTTTGCTCTATCTTCCATGGGTTAAGCGACAAAACGCTCGAACATTTGACATTCCAGAGATTTTTTTCGATAAAAATAATGTTTCAAGCCCGATAGCGGCCGAACCGTTGGTCGTAGCTCAAATCTGATTGACCCCATCAAATTAGCAAATTGCGCGATCTACAGAAAAGGTCCAGTAATCTTTTGCCCTATCTCGATTGGTTTGGCCGAAAAACGTGATTATGTACAATTTTGTTGTAACTTTTACGCGAAACTTTTGTTTTTGGGGTCGATAGCGGCGAAACCATTGGTCGGAGGTCAAAATAAGACTAACGTTTTATTTAGGAAATAAGATGACCTACAAAAAAGGTCCAGTGACTTTTTACTATATTTCCCTTAGTTTGACCGCAAAACGCGATTAAGTGAAAATATTGGACATTTTCGCCTAAAAATTTACATTCCGGGCTTGATAGCGGCTAAACGGTTGGTCGTAACTCAAAACAAATTTTAAACGGGATTTAGGAAATCACGTGATCTACAGAAAAGGTTCAGTGACTTCGGGAGTTGGCTGAGCGTTAGCTAAGCGTCAATAGTAGATAGGGACAGAGGAATATTTATTATGTTCACAGACACAATACCCTCTAAAAAAGGCCCAAGTGTGTCATTAACCCCCGGTAATATTAACCCCCCCCCCCGGGGATTTCCTGGTATGACCTGATAACCTCCTGTACATTCAACCCCCTGATGTGTTAACCCCCCTGGTAACATTAAACCCCCCCAGGGAATTTCCTGCCATGACCTCATGTCCGAATTTTACCAGTCACCAAATCTCTTAACCCCCCCCCCCTGGGAAGATCCTGGTATGACCAGATAACCCCCTGGAGACTTATCCCCCGGTAACGTTAACCCCCCCTGGGAATTTGTTCATATGACCAGACAATATCCTGACGAAATTAAACCCCCTCTTGTCTTAACCTCCTTAACATTAATCACCCACCCAGGGAATTTCTCGCCTTGACTAGATAGTCTCCTGGTGATATTAAACCCCCTGTTCGACTTAAAATACTGCCTTGAGGTCGGTTTTTATTATGTTTATACTAAACAATTCAAGATAGCTGACCCGTGCAGACTTTTCTCCCGAGCTCATTTCTGGCTAAACCATAGGTCGTAGATCAGATCTGAGGGCACAATCGAAAGACAAAATTAAATTTCCAACAAGAAAGGTCCAGTCACTTTTTGTCGTATCTCTAACGGTTTAACCGCAAAATGCCCTCAAAGTCAAAAGTTTTTACGAATCCGGAAAAAAATCTATGAAAAAGGTCAATTTTTAAATCCCTTGTCATTTACTTAATGTCCGGACTTAACCAGTCACCGAATTCCGCTTATCCCCGAATTTGCAAGCGTTTACTTTGGGGGCCTGGGGGCGTAGCCCCCAGCGAGCCGAAGGCGAGTATTATCTAATATACTATACAGCCGCATGTGAAAACTGACTGACTGATATATGTATACAAATTCTAACCTACTTCTAGAAGTGCTGGAAACTTGAAATTTTGCACGCAGGTACCTTTTGCCGTATAACCAACAGGAAAAGTCTGAAAACCGGGAATTTTTACTTTTAAACCCCTCAAAAAAAATTACCGAAAAATCACGCATTCTTTACCCTTGCAGGCGTAATTTTTGTAAGCCCGATAGCGGGCGAACCGTTGGAGCTAGCTTCGATCTGACGAAAAAAAAATCGTTAGTCAGGAATGAAGTGAACTACAAAAAAGGTTCAGTGACTTTTTTTTTTTCCTATCTCGTGTTGTTTTAAGCCCACAAAACGCGGGAATGTTTGACATTTCCAGAGATTTTTTCGCTTAAAATAAAGTTTCTAGCCCGATAGCGGCCGAACGAAGGTAGGTCGTAGCTCAAATCTGATTGACCCATCAAATTAGCAAATTACGTGAACTACAGAAATAGTCTAGTGACTTTTTTCCCTATCTCCATTGGTTTGGCCGAAAAAACGTGATTATGTGTAATTTTTTTGTAACTTTTACGTGGAAATTTTGTTTACGGGGGTGTCGATAGCGGCGAAACCATTGGTCGGAGGTCAAAATAAAACGAAGGTTAGATTTAGGAAATAATATGATCTACAAAAAAGGTTAATTGACTTTTTTTACTATATCTCCATTAGTTTGACCGCAAAAACGCGATTAAGTGAAAATATTTGGAAATTTTCGCTTAAAAATTTACATTCCAGGCTTGATAGCGGCTAAACGGTTGGTCGTAGCTCAAATAAAATTTTCATTAGGATTTAGGAAATCACGTGATCTATATAAAACTTTCAGTAACATTTTGCCCTATCCTCAACGGTTTGGCCGCATAACGCGTTTTAAAGTTTTGATTTTTTGAGTTTTACGTGAGATTTTGTTTTTTGGGCTCTATTTCAGACAAAATCTTAGTTCTAGGCCAGAATAAAAAATTTGATTGTAATACAAAATAATGCGGTGTACACAAACGTTTTCAGTGACTTTTTACTCTATCTTCCAATGGTTTAGCCGTAAAAACGTGATTATCTCGAAAATTTTACTTAACTTAAAAACTTACATTTCGTGCTAGATAGTGGCCGAACCGTTGGCCGTAGCTTAAATGTAAAACTTTTCATAACTAGCTATTTATGAAATCAACAAAAAAGGTCCAGTAGCTTTTTGTCGTTTTATCTTTCCGTAAGCCTGGTTAATGCTCTAAAAGGCAAATTCTTTGTCGTCAATTTTAGGGGTTTTAAATCTTGCAACTATAATTAGTGCGATTCGTGCTGGTTCCAGATTGACCTTGTATTACTACGTTACCGAGTGACTAAAACCCCCCTCCACGTCGGGAGTTGGCTGAGCGTTAGTGAAGCTTCAATAGAAGATAGGGACAGAGTGTTTTTTATTATGTTCACAGACACAAACACCCTCAAAAAATAGGCCGAACTGTGTAATTAACCCCCGGTAAACACCCCCCCCCCCCCGGGGATTTCCTGGTATGACCAGATAACCTCCTGAATAAATTAAACCCCCTGATGTGTTAACCCCCCCAGGGAATTTCCTGGCTTGACTAGATAATCTCCTGATGATATTAAACCAACTGTTTTTCAACTTAAAATACTGCCTTAAGGTCGGTTTTTATTATGTTTGTACTAAACAATTCACGATAGCTGACCAGTGCAGACTTTTCTCCCGAGCTCATTCCTGGCTAAACCAAAGGTCGCAGCTAAAGTCTGACGACTGAATCGAAAGATAAAATTAAATTTCCGACAAGAAAGGTCCAGTTTACTTTTTCACGTATCTCTAACGGTTAAGCCACAAAACGCGCCTCAAATTCAAAAGTTTGGGTAAATCCGGAAAATTAAAACTATGGTATACATACGTCCTCTGACTTTGGTTAAAACCAAATTCTTCTTGTCTCCAAATTTCACGAACACATAACTTAACTCTTCTACCACATCAATTGATTAATATTATACACTACACATCTTTTGGCTGAGCGTTAGCGAAGCATTACGACCCATAAGATTCTCGAGAACGGATACATAAAATTTTGGAAACTTCACGTCTGAATTTAACCAATCACCGAACTACGCTTTATCCCCGAATTTAGCCAACACCCAAATGGGGGGCCTGGGGGCGTAGCCCCCAGCGAGCCGAAGGCGAGTCTAATATATATACAACCGCATGTGTAACTGACTGACTGACTGACTCACTCACTCACTCACGTATACTAATTCTAACCTACTTCCAGATGAGTTAGAGACTTGAAATTTGGTACACAGATAGCTTTCCACGTGTAACCACCAGGAAAATCCCGAAAAGTGAGAATTTTTCATTTTCAACCCCTCAAAAAAATTCCCAAAAAATCGCGCATTCTTCACCCCTGCAGGCATTTTTTGTAAGCCCGATAGCGGGCGAACCGTTGGAGCTAGCTCGGATCTGACGGAAAATTCATGGTCAGGAATGAAGTGAACTACAAAAAAGGTCTAATGACTTTTTGCTCTATCTTCCATGGTTAAGCGACAAAACGCTCGAACATTTGAAATTCCAGAGATTTTTTCGATAAAAATAATGTTTCAAGCCCGATAGCGGCCGAACCGTTGGTCGTAGCTCAAATCTGATTGACCCATCAAATTAGCAAATTGCGCGATCTACAGAAAAGGTCCAGTAATCTTTTGCCCTATCTCGATTGGTTTGGCCGAAAAACGTGATTATGTACAATTTTGTTGTAACTTTTACGCGAAACTTTTGTTTTTGGGGTCGATAGCGGCGAAACCATTGGTCGGAGGTCAAAATAAGACTAACGTTTTATTTAGGAAATAAGATGACCTACAAAAAAGGTCCAGTGACTTTTTACTATATTTCCCTTAGTTTGACCGCAAAACGCGATTAAGTGAAAATATTGGACATTTTCGCCTAAAAATTTACATTCCGGGCTTGATAGCGGCTAAACGGTTGGTCGTAACTCAAAACAAATTTTAAACGGGATTTAGGAAATCACGTGATCTACAGAAAAGGTTCAGTGACTTCGGGAGTTGGCTGAGCGTTAGCTAAGCGTCAATAGTAGATAGGGACAGAGGAATATTTATTATGTTCACAGACACAATACCCTCTAAAAAAGGCCCAAGTGTGTCATTAACCCCCGGTAATATTAACCCCCCCCCCGGGGATTTCCTGGTATGACCTGATAACCTCCTGTACATTCAACCCCCTGATGTGTTAACCCCCCTGGTAACATTAAACCCCCCCAGGGAATTTCCTGCCATGACCTCATGTCCGAATTTTACCAGTCACCAAATCTCTTAACCCCCCCCCTGGGAAGATCCTGGTATGACCAGATAACCCCCTGGAGACTTATCCCCCGGTAACGTTAACCCCCCCTGGGAATTTGTTCATATACCCCCTCTTGTCTTAACCTCCTTAACATTAATCACCCACCCAGGGAATTTCTCGCCTTGACTAGATAGTCTCCTGGTGATATTAAACCCCCTGTTCGACTTAAAATACTGCCTTGAGGTCGGTTTTTATTATGTTTATACTAAACAATTCAAGATAGCTGACCCGTGCAGACTTTTCTCCCGAGCTCATTTCTGGCTAAACCATAGGTCGTAGATCAGATCTGAGGGCACAATCGAAAGACAAAATTAAATTTCCAACAAGAAAGGTCCAGTCACTTTTTGTCGTATCTCTAACGGTTTAACCGCAAAATGCCCTCAAAGTCAAAAGTTTTTACGAATCCGGAAAAAAATCTATGAAAAAGGTCAATTTTTAAATCCCTTGTCATTTACTTAATGTCCGGACTTAACCAGTCACCGAATTCCGCTTATCCCCGAATTTGCAAGCGTTTACTTTGGGGGCCTGGGGGCGTAGCCCCCAGCGAGCCGAAGGCGAGTATTATCTAATATACTATACAGCCGCATGTGAAACTGACTGACTGATATATGTATACAAATTCTAACCTACTTCTAGAAGTGCTGGAAACTTGAAATTTTGCACGCAGGTACCTTTTGCCGTATAACCAACAGGAAAAGTCTGAAAACCGGGAATTTTTACTTTTAAACCCCTCAAAAAAATTACCGAAAAATCACGCATTCTTTACCCTTGCAGGCGTATTTTGTAAGCCCGATAGCGGGCGAACCGTTGGAGCTAGCTTCGATCTGACGAAAAATCGTTAGTCAGGAATGAAGTGAACTACAAAAAAGGTTCAGTGACTTTTTTTCCTATCTCGTGTTGTTAAGCCACAAAACGCGGGAATGTTTGACATTCCAGAGATTTTTTCGCTTAAAATAAAGTTTCTAGCCCGATAGCGGCCGAACGGTAGGTCGTAGCTCAAATCTGATTGACCCATCAAATTAGCAAATTACGTGAACTACAGAAATAGTCTAGTGACTTTTTTCCCTATCTCCATTGGTTTGGCCGAAAAAAAACGTGATTATGTGTAATTTTTTTGTAACTTTTACGTGGAAATTTTGTTTACGGGGTCGATAGCGGCGAAACCATTTGTCGGAGGTCAAAATAAAACGAAGGTTAGATTTAGGAAATAATATGATCTACAAAAAAGGTTAATTGACTTTTTACTATATCTCCATTAGTTTGACCGCAAAACGCGATTAAGTGAAAATATTTGGAAATTTTCGCTTAAAAATTTACATTCCAGGCTTGATAGCGGCTAAACGGTTGGTCGTAGCTCAAATAAAATTTTCATTAGGATTTAGGAAATCACGTGATCTATATAAAACTTTCAGTAACATTTTGCCCTATCCTCAACGGTTTGGCCGCATAACGCGTTTTAAAGTTTTGATTTTTTGAGTTTTACGTGAGATTTTGTTTTTTGGGCTCTATTTCAGACAAAATCTTAGTTCTAGGCCAGAATAAAAATTTGATTGTAATACAAAATAATGCGGTGTACACAAACGTTTCAGTGACTTTTTACTCTATCTTCCATGGTTTAGCCGTAAAACGTGATTATCTCGAAAATTTTACTTAAAAACTTACATTTCGTGCTAGATAGTGGCCGAACCGTTGGCCGTAGCTTAAATGTAAAACTTTTCATAACTAGCTATTTATGAAATCAACAAAAAAGGTCCAGTAGCTTTTTGTCGTTTATCTTTCCGTAAGCCTGGTTAATGCTCTAAAAGGCAAATTCTTTGTCGTCAATTTTAGGGGTTTTAAATCTTGCAACTATAATTAGTGCGATTCGTGCTGGTTCCAGATTGACCTTGTATTACTACGTTACCGAGTGACTAAAACCCCCCTCCACGTCGGGAGTTGGCTGAGCGTTAGTGAAGCTTCAATAGAAGATAGGGACAGAGTGTTTTTTATTATGTTCACAGACACAACACCCTCAAAAATAGGCCGAACTGTGTAATTAACCCCCGGTAACACCCCCCCCCCCGGGGATTTCCTGGTATGACCAGATAACCTCCTGAATAAATTAAACCCCCTGATGTGTTAACCCCCCCAGGGAATTTCCTGGCTTGACTAGATAATCTCCTGATGATATTAAACCAACTGTTCAACTTAAAATACTGCCTTAAGGTCGGTTTTTATTATGTTTGTACTAAACAATTCACGATAGCTGACCAGTGCAGACTTTTCTCCCGAGCTCATTCCTGGCTAAACCAAAGGTCGCAGCTAAAGTCTGACGACTGAATCGAAAGATAAAATTAAATTTCCGACAAGAAAGGTCCAGTTACTTTTTCACGTATCTCTAACGGTTAAGCCACAAAACGCCCTCAAATTCAAAAGTTTGGGTAAATCCGGAAAATTAAACTATGGTATACATACGTCCTCTGACTTTGGTTAAAACCAAATTCTTCTTGTCTCCAAATTTCACGAACACATAACTTAACTCTTCTACCACATCAATTGATTAATATTATACACTACACATCTTTTGGCTGAGCGTTAGCGAAGCATTACGACCCATAAGATTCTCGAGAACGGATACATAAAATTTGGAAACTTCACGTCTGAATTTAACCAATCACCGAACTACGCTTATCCCCGAATTTAGCCAACACCCAAATGGGGGCCTGGGGGCGTAGCCCCCAGCGAGCCGAAGGCGAGTCTAATATATATACAACCGCATGTGTAACTGACTGACTGACTGACTCACTCACTCACTCACGTATACTAATTCTAACCTACTTCCAGATGAGTTAGAGACTTGAAATTTGGTACACAGATAGCTTTCCACGTGTAACCACCAGGAAAATCCCGAAAAGTGAGAATTTTTCATTTTCAACCCCTCAAAAAAATTCCCAAAAAATCGCGCATTCTTCACCCCTGCAGGCATTTTTTGTAAGCCCGATAGCGGGCGAACCGTTGGAGCTAGCTCGGATCTGACGGAAAATTCATGGTCAGGAATGAAGTGAACTACAAAAAAGGTCTAATGACTTTTTGCTCTATCTTCCATGGTTAAGCGACAAAACGCTCGAACATTTGAAATTCCAGAGATTTTTTCGATAAAAATAATGTTTCAAGCCCGATAGCGGCCGAACCGTTGGTCGTAGCTCAAATCTGATTGACCCATCAAATTAGCAAATTGCGCGATCTACAGAAAAGGTCCAGTAATCTTTTGCCCTATCTCGATTGGTTTGGCCGAAAAACGTGATTATGTACAATTTTGTTGTAACTTTTACGCGAAACTTTTGTTTTTGGGGTCGATAGCGGCGAAACCATTGGTCGGAGGTCAAAATAAGACTAACGTTTTATTTAGGAAATAAGATGACCTACAAAAAAGGTCCAGTGACTTTTTACTATATTTCCCTTAGTTTGACCGCAAAACGCGATTAAGTGAAAATATTGGACATTTTCGCCTAAAAATTTACATTCCGGGCTTGATAGCGGCTAAACGGTTGGTCGTAACTCAAAACAAATTTTAAACGGGATTTAGGAAATCACGTGATCTACAGAAAAGGTTCAGTGACTTCGGGAGTTGGCTGAGCGTTAGCTAAGCGTCAATAGTAGATAGGGACAGAGGAATATTTATTATGTTCACAGACACAATACCCTCTAAAAAAGGCCCAAGTGTGTCATTAACCCCCGGTAATATTAACCCCCCCCCCGGGGATTTCCTGGTATGACCTGATAACCTCCTGTACATTCAACCCCCTGATGTGTTAACCCCCCTGGTAACATTAAACCCCCCCAGGGAATTTCCTGCCATGACCTCATGTCCGAATTTTACCAGTCACCAAATCTCTTAACCCCCCCCCCCTGGGAAGATCCTGGTATGACCAGATAACCCCCTGGAGACTTATCCCCCGGTAACGTTAACCCCCCCTGGGAATTTGTTCATATACCCCCTCTTGTCTTAACCTCCTTAACATTAATCACCCACCCAGGGAATTTCTCGCCTTGACTAGATAGTCTCCTGGTGATATTAAACCCCCTGTTCGACTTAAAATACTGCCTTGAGGTCGGTTTTTATTATGTTTATACTAAACAATTCAAGATAGCTGACCCGTGCAGACTTTTCTCCCGAGCTCATTTCTGGCTAAACCATAGGTCGTAGATCAGATCTGAGGGCACAATCGAAAGACAAAATTAAATTTCCAACAAGAAAGGTCCAGTCACTTTTTGTCGTATCTCTAACGGTTTAACCGCAAAATGCCCTCAAAGTCAAAAGTTTTTACGAATCCGGAAAAAAATCTATGAAAAAGGTCAATTTTTAAATCCCTTGTCATTTACTTAATGTCCGGACTTAACCAGTCACCGAATTCCGCTTATCCCCGAATTTGCAAGCGTTTACTTTGGGGGCCTGGGGGCGTAGCCCCCAGCGAGCCGAAGGCGAGTAATCCTATACAAATAAGATGTCCAGAAATTAACATCAGAATTAATAATGTAGAAACTAATACCTAATTGATTCCGGATCATCTATTACTTGTTTGTCAGAGTCTTGGTTTATGGACAACCAACAATCATTAAAGCCATTTGAAGAACTGCCCCTAGCCAATACTACCATTAAAACTGCTATTGGAAACATTTCAAAACGAATCAACAGAGTCATATATGTACCTGTCACAGTAGCTGACGAGACTACTCACATACAATTCCTTATAGTACCGCATCTTGTCAAACCAGTGATTTTAGGAATGGATATGCTAGTATTATGGAAAGCAGAGCTAAACTTTAATAATAATACAATAAATATGAAAATAAACAATACAAATGTTTGGATAACAGTAAGATTGATCCAATTCTAAACTTCCTAACTCCCAGAAGTCGTACACAATTAAAAGCATTCCTCGGATGTATCAATTATTACAATAAATTTATTCATAAATTCTCTGAAACAGTCCAGCCACTATTACGACTAACGTCAAAGAAGGTTAAATTTAATTGGACTAGAGATGATGATACAACATTCAACAAAATTAAACAGCTGTTCATAAAAATTAACACTCTAACACACCCCGATCCATCCAAAGAATTCTACTTACAGACCGATGCGTCTGAATTTGCAATTGGCGGACATCTATATCAAATAAAAGAAAATAACGAAAAAGCCGCAATTATGTTCATATCACGCACATTACAACCAGCAGAACAGCGTTTCACCACAACCGAAAAGGAATTATTGGCTATAATCCACTGCCTACAGAAGTGTCGATACATTGTTATGGGCGTTAAGTTAACAGTAATTACAGATAACCACGCCTTAACCTTTTTGAAAACCTTCCGTTTGCTAAACAATAGATTAGCAAGATGGATATTGGCTATACAAGAGTACGACTTTAAAATAATCCATTGCAAAGGGACGGACAACATTACTGCTGACACTCTCAGTCGTATATCCCCACAACACATGTCAAGCGATGCAAACAACCTCACTGAGATATCTATTCATTACATCGAGAGAATTCCCGACCAACATCTACAAGATCAACTCCGAAACTTACCTCAGCTCCAACATCAAGACCCTAAACTACAACCACTTATAAAAATCTTACAGTCACCTATGGAAACAAATGAATTTCAACAATTATATACTAATTATCGTTTATATGACAACACTTTACTCCAAAAGTTTAAGGGCAAATGGCTTATAGTCATCCCAGAATCAATAATTAAACCACTAATACTAGAATGCCATCTCTACTATCTACACTGCGGTGCAAAAAAATGTTTCCTGTTACTGCGTGAAATTTTTATTTTCAAGAATAGGCATCGAACAATCAGGCAACTGTTATCATCATGTGATAAATGTCAGCGCTGCAAAATCAACAACCATCCACTCAACAGTCAAGCCAAAGGAGTTAAATGCAGAGAGAAGAATGACCAGTTAGCAGTTGACATCATAGGTCCCTTACCGACTAGTGTAGGAAATACAAAATACATGTTAATTGTTATTGACATATTTACCAAATTCGTTAAACTTTATCCACTGCAAAGAGCAACAACCAGAAGTATATTACATAAATTATTTCACCGTCACTTTCCTAATTACGGTTTTCCTAAACGAATTCAATCAGATAACGGAACCCAATTTAAAAGTAACGAATGGATCAGGAAATTTGAATCTCACAGCATACAATTAATATACAGTCCAGTGTATCACCCCAGTTTTAATTTGGCAGAACGGCCAATTAGAGAAATAAAGCGTTGTCTCAGAACGTATTCTTCACAAAATCATAAGAGATGGGTGAAATATGTACCTGTTATAAATGAATGTCTTAATGAAATTTACCATGAATCAACTGGATTCACACCAAACGAACTACAGTTTGGAACAAGAAATATCAGATTTTGGGAAAAATATGTATCAAACCCTCTAGCTGAAGAAGTACCAATCGAACACAAACTACTGATTGCAAGGCGTAAACTTGAAGAAAGTAGAAAGAAGAGATCTGATAAGATAAATGAAAAGAGAAAACCAGTTTCTCTCCAAATTAATGACCAAGTATTGGTAAAGTCCCATCACCTTTCTAAAGCTATAGCTGGTGAAACATCAAAATTATTTGAAGTGTACGAAGGACCATTCATAATTCAAGAAATCCTCGGGAAATCGACCTACCAAATTTCTGATTTATCCAAAGAGCATGTATATGGACCTTATCATATATCCTCTTTGAAGCCATATAAAAACTCGGTCAACAACGCTACAGAAGATACTGAAGTTGACGCGTTGGGACGTGCGTGAAATTAATACTATTTCCCCAAATAAACAGTGCAACTATACACCCAGTGACATAGACACTTTTAATCAATACTATATAAACATTTTCCTATCAGGAGGGGATAATAATTTGTTAGTGGAAAGTATACCGCTATTCGGTACACAATTCATTAAATGTGTATTTCCAAAAATAAAAAACTATGTCCTTTGACATTGATTAAATATTTGCCATTAATCCAATGTTTCTCTATTGTTTGTTTATTGTATACTAAGAAACTTGTAACTTTGTTCGTTGGCTTAGCTTAAATACTACCTAACCCTAATTTTAATTTTGTTCTCATTTTTCCCTATTGTTTGTTTGTTAATTAAATTTATTAAATAGTATGTATGATCATCAATTAATTCACTCATTTAATGTGGTTCATCCTTCTCTTTAAGTATCACACATCTATATGTATCATTTGCTATTCATTCGTCATTGTATCGAAACCATGTTCATTTATTTCACATGATTTCTGAGGGGATATTGTAATGACTCATTTCATACACCCATCTCACATTCATTTCAATACTTAGGCCTAATTTAATTTAGAAATTTATTAGTAATAATAATTAAGGAATAATTATTTATAAATTGTCTCAAATTTAACTACAAACAATAATAAATACGAAATCAAAATTAATCAAAATCCACCTTATTACATATAAAACTCAAAAGTTATAAAGTGAACTAAAGTCAGTGATACAGTGTGCAGGGATGATTGTTGAAGAGTGAAGAGAGCAGAGATTTGAAAGGTGAAGAGGAGAGAGGGATCTGGAAGAAGTGAAGCAAGATTATTATTATAAAGAAACTGGTTACATTTATTCAGCAGTATTTGAAAGGTTACTTTATTAAATTCTTATTATCACTGAAGTACAAAGAAGCAGAAGACAGACATTGGGTGAGAAAATTCTTAAGTTTAACAGTGATTCATTGGAAGAACATAAAACCCAGGAACATTCAATTTGGTTAATAATTCAAAATTAACATAATTAAAATTTAACAAAATTATTTTTCAAAATTACAATATCTTTTATAAAAAAAAACCCAATATTTCTATTTCATTAAGCCAGCACCACCACCCTGCCCTAAAATTTAAGAACTGTGTTTAAAAATTTACCATTATTATTGTATCCTCCATCTTGTTTCAAAATTCAAACTTGTATGCCAATTAATTTATCATCATTAAAGTTCACATTTATATCATACTGAGTTATTTGTTATTTCTAGCTATAATCATCAGAATACAAATTAAACTTAACCATTTATTTAAAGTGTATAATAGTAATAGTATATTACAGTTTTTAGGAGATCTTTTAGGAGATCGGCTTCTAAAAAAAAGAAAAAAGAAGAAAGAAAAACGTTAAAAGTAATAGCTTTACTAACACCTAATAAAGATAAACACTTACTCACATCATATAGACCAATATCTTTAATTCCTTGCATAATTAAAATATTGAACATTATGATTAAAACAGATTGGAATGGTTTGTTAAAAACCACAATATTGTTCCCGAATTTCAATTTGGATTTAGGAAACAAATAGGATGCAACGACTACATCCTGAATCTTACATCTGATATCTGTATTGCCTTATCATATAAGGAAAATGTCGTCCCAACATCATTGGATATATCAAATCCTTATGGTGAAATTTATATACCAACGCTTCTGTAACAAATAACTAGAGCTTTTAATCCTGCAAAATTTGTTATGTATTGTCAGAAACGGCTCGCTGACAGGCAATTAAAAATGTGCACTCCAAAAGCAAACTTTACGAGACAGACATGTAGAGGCCTGCCACAAGGGGATGTATTGAGTCCTTTACTGTTTTCTATATACGTGGTAGACGTACACACTAATCTAAAAATAATGTAAAATGCTGACAGTATGCAGATGACACTGTAATATACTCATACAATAAGAACAATGTATACTGTATGAAATCATTCAAGAAACCCTAACTACAATAGCTAACGATTTTATGAGAATTGGTCTAGAACTAATGCCAACAAAAGTAACACCTTAGTAATATCCAGAAAAAAATAATAATTGGATCACACCCTTCTATATTAAAAACACACCCGTTCCCCTCGTGGACAACTTGCGGGTACTGGGTATTATTTGTATAAAGATTTCACTTTTAAACCTCAAAACAATAATGTGTATAAACAATGCTTATAAAACTTAAACATCATAAAATCTGTTACATGTGGCACACCCAGACTTTGCTTTACAAATATTTAAAGGTCTAATAAGGTCAAAACTAGACTACTGTAGGTTTATATATGGAAACATAGCCTACAGTGAACTTAAAAAACTCAACTGTATATAAAATCAGGTATTCCCGGGTTAGGAATGCCATATTGACCCATGGCGAGAAGATCTCTCCAACTAACATTATCCCCACTTCCAAAACTATTAGCTTCTTTGTTTTCCCACACTTTACTGACTCTAAAAAATACATGTTTGTACCGAATAACAACCAATAGAAACCCTTTCATAAACCAAGTAGAAAAAATACAACCACAGAATAGTAAAAGCCACAGGGAACGTCGCGGCTAAATGACATAGCCTAAAAAAAAAAAAAAAAAAATCAAGTTCTCGGTGTTGTGGTTTTAGGAGCTATGTTTCGCTACGTTGGTTATAATGACAACATAATTCCAAATCGTTGCATCAGAATAACCTGCACCCACAGCATGTGGTCTTGTGGTGTATGTGGTGGTAGTGATGTGGTGCAGTAGAAGTTCAGAAGACAAAATTGAACCGTAACTGTCACCCTACCGCTTTTATCTTCCTCTTGTGGAGTAACTACATAAAAGTGATTGGATATATTTACTTTGTATCTGTTACATGTAAGCAAACGTTATTAGTTGTTTTCGTGTTTTATACATTATTCTAAATTCTGATGTGTATTTACTGTATTGATATTCTGAAACATAGGTTAGGAAAGAATGTGACTGGTTTTATTCAAAAATAAACCAAGTGTTATTGAAATTTCTGACTATCCTACTGGTTTTCAGTTGCAATTTAAATCTTATTGTAGCCAAGTTTGTATTTTACAATATGCTTAAAATTCTTAACCATTTTAGTGTCAAGCACTTATTGAGGGGGTGATGCAGTCAGTGCTATACATTTACAGTCCCTCATTTGTACATTTATGATATTTTTGTCGTGATCCTCACTTAAATTGTTCAAACTATTTCACAAATAACATAATGGGATGAATTTTGTTTTATTATGTTGCTTGGATGAGTAGACTATAGGCCCAACTTAATAATATTATTTTAATTAAAAAAAACTATTTGTAATTGTGAACTTAACAGCTGAAGTGACAAAATACTAGTTTCGCATTATTAACCTATTGCTATTGTCCTCCTGAATATACTTTCAATGGGTGGAAATGACAAAATAGCAAAATTATAGAACATTAAAAGTGGAACTACTTTTGGCTGCAGTATAATAAGAGGCCACCACCACATTCGAATCACAGTATATCCTTAAAAACAGTTAAAAGTAACTAAATGTTAAACCATTTTGTTTGTTACATTTTATAGATACACATAACAGATAGTTTTTATATAATTCGTATGTAGTTTATGTATGTATGTATATAATGTTCTTATGTAGTTCGTGTCAATATTTTTGTTTATATAGTTTAGATAATCATAAATGTGGTTCTATTGTGCTGGTGGCCTCTTATTATAAAGTAACATTTGATTATTAAAAATGGCAGTCAATTTTAGAAAACTACACAACATTGCTTTGAAAGATGATAAGACATGTTTTACGTGGCTTCAACATGTTGGACTCGTACTGAAAAATCCATTATGTGAAATTTGTGGGAAACTGTAACTGTGAGAGGAGCAAATATGGTTATCTTCAGTTTTCCTAATATTTCTTATAATAATTTGTTTCATCACTGTAAATATTAAATCCATATTTTAATTTAAAGCATATGATTGTTATTGAGGACTATAGATACTTTTATATCGATTGATAGTTTAGGATTTGAGATGCGAATATTAGGTATTGATGATTACATTCTTCGATATAAAAAACCGGGTCCGCTTATTGTACCCTACCCCAACCTCCTATTGGTTGCAGCTAACATCAGCCATTACCCCATCTTTGGATACATATAATAGCAATAATGCTGAAATCAGGGAAATTTTACCCAAATATAAGATGTTTTTGTTAATTTAGACCTTAGAATAAAAGTTTATATCAGCCTGACACAAGTGCCTCTGGCCATCAGCACAGGCTACGGCAACACCAAAACCTTCACGTTGATTGTGTCATACCAAAATAATTCCTCAATGTTTTACATATAAGTAAACATTAAATTTTAAATGACTTGAACACTAATGACTCCGGCCATTACTGCTTCATAAGAAACGCAACTTCAAAAATAAACAAATATTGTTAATTCATCTAACCATAACTTAATACTATCTTGCAAGAAAAGCAGTTCCGCCCTTAATGTTTTAAATATCATTTGCCATTTTCATACTTTAAAACCTTGTATTTTTTGTTCATTAGGTTAGCAATAGGTTAATAGTGTTAATCTTGTTTCCAGCTAGATATTAATAAATTGAAAATAATGCATACAAAATGAATCAAACTTTCAACAAACTAATAAATAATGTAAAAAACAAACATAAGTTGCTACATATTAAGCAAAGCTAATTTAACCATAACTTCGTATGTACTTACATATAGTAACTAGATCGGTACTTTGGGATTATACCGACCACACCCAGACATGAATCGTTATTTGACATTTTGCTTCTACTTATTACTAGATTAGCGTAGAACAATATTTCATCAATATAAAACAGGAATTGTCTTATCGCAAACCCCTCCCCATCCTCAGACAGAGGTCAAAGTCGAGCAGTCTAGTAGATAACGTGATTGCAGAGTCTCACTGCCCGTTCAGCTGGTGCGTTGCTTTGTTGTACTTCTGTGTTTTACCCCTACATTTCTTCAAGCACAACAATTTAACAAAAACAAACATTACCAAACAAAAACTAAACTCTTTATTGAAAAAAACACACAAAACTTGTTTTTATTCGTGATCACACTCCGACACCCAAAATGCAAGTGCCTCCGGCCATCAGCGCAATGGCCTTCGGTGCTGCCCCGTGCTGATGTCAACAAAAGAAAAACATCCCTCGAGATAGTACCTATCAGTAAAATATCAAATTCTAGAGGGGCTGATCAGAAATATAAATTGAATTGTAATGGAAAGGCAATTATGTACCGTGCAAAAAACTGAAATAATCGTGTGATGCCGCACGGCCTGCCGTAATCGGGGTTCTCGAGAAAGATAAGATAACAGCGACATTAACAATTGATAATCGTTGTAATTTTGTAATTAAAGATTTGTTTTTCGTTCTATCATGTTTGTTTCTATAAATTTATATTTTTGTGTTCTTCATACTGGTGTGGTCGGTATAATCCCAAAGTACCACTAGATCACATAAAAATAGCTTTTCTTTTAGATTTAAAAATAACACAGGCTGCAGTATAATAAGCGGTAACTAACACAATCGCATGATGAAATATTGTATGATTTGAATCATCGATATTCATGACTATCCAAAGAACTGAAAACAAGATATGCGACCACATGACGTATACCTAATAGATATTTCGAAGAAAAATATATATTTGCTCATTTTCAATCTTAGACATTAATGTATAAATATTAATATGATATACAATTTAAAACATTATATACAGGCCTACTTTACAAATTAAAATGTAATATACAATTAATATAATTCTAATTAAACATTAACATTTTACTTACTTACCTTACATATTTTCTAGTATAAACATCAATGGTTGTGAAATAAAGAAAACACGTACATCACTTGCCGCCATAATGAAACAGATTTTAATTTGGAATTTATCTACAAACACCTTTTTACTTTGAATAAAACTTTGAGCAATGGTGTAAAAATTGAATGAAGTTTTGGGCTTTAAAAATGGTAATATGAAAAAAACTATATTTGTATATGTAAAAGAAATGAATTTGGTTTTAAAATTGAATGAAATAATTGAACTGTGTTAAAAGTACTCTTGAACCATGTATTATAATAATAATAATAATAATTTTATTTGTCATGAAAATGTATTACATCATTGACAAAGTCATAGTATATTGCTTATTGTTAACCAAGTCAATACAATAGTCAATAAAGTCTTACAAGTAAATTAAATAAAATAAATAAAAAATCACAAAAATGACAGTACAAATTGTCAGTAACAGTAACAAACACATTAAAAATCAATACTTTTGGTGTTGAAGAATTCATCTAGACTGTAAAACGGATTCTCCAACAACCAGGAATATAACTTATTCTTAAAGATATCAAAGGGATATGAGCAATATTTTTTCTCCAGAAAGTTATAAATTTTCAAAGATACTACAACATGACTGGTGAGGGTTTTGCTTAATCGAAAATGTCCAATTTCAGCATTGTTTCGATTACGCGTGTTGTGGTCATGAATTTTATGTTTAAAATTTAACAAATTTGGATTTTTATGGATGTAAACCACCGAGTCATATATATACAAATTTAGAACCGTCTGAAAACGAAAATTTATGAAATGGGGTTTGCAATGCTCTCTGGTATCACACTTTTTTAGAGCCCTAATTGCCTTTTTTTGTAATACTAGTATTTCGGAAATTCTGGTGCAATTACCATATAGGACTAATCCATATCTAAAAACAGATTGGAAAAAGGCAAAGTATGCGGCTCTTATAGAATTTAGTGGTACAATATCATTCAGTCTACTCAGAAGATAAATGACTCGTGAGAGTCTTTTATTTAGATAATCAATATGTGTTGCCCATGTCAAATTTCTATCAAGGTTGATACCCAAGAATTTAACTGAGTCTGAATAGCTTTCGTCCAATGACCCAGCAATATGCCTAAGAGTAAACAACATTTTTGTTGTTTTGTCTTTATTTAGCAAAAACCCATTAGCATGAAACCAGTTTGATGCATTTTTTAATGTATCATTTGCCAACAGCTCCAGATCATGTACACTTTGACTGACATTAAAAAGTGTAGTATCATCTGCATATAATATGGTTTTCGAGTTAAGAGATAATGGTAAATCATTTATATAGATTAAAAAGAGTGGGGGACCTAGGACGGAGCCCTGTGGAACTCCCCACTCCACGAGGGCTTCTTTAGACCACTTACCATTATTAAAGACCAGTTGCTTGCGATTGTTAATATATGATTCAAAAAAATTTAGATTAGGCCCAGAAAATCCGTAATGTTTTAGTTTAGATATAAGAATTTTACTATCAACACAATCAAAGGCCCTGCTCAAGTCACAAAAAGTAGCCCGAGCAAAGCCCTTGCTCTCGAAAGCTGAGTGAATTTGTCTAACTAATTGATCTAGAGCATTAAAAGTTGATTTATCCTTTCTAAACCCAAATTGTGAAGGTTCCAGAAGGTTATTACTTTCCCAGAAAGTAGTAATTTGCTTACAAACCAATGATTCAATTAGCTTACCCAATACAGGAATTACAGAAATTGGGCGGTAGCTTTGAGGTTGGTCCTTAGGACCCCTTTTAAAAATTGGACATACTCGTGAAATCTTGAGTTGCTCAGGGAAAATACCGTCATGAAGCAGATGATTAATAGACACTGCCAGAGGTTCAGCCACACTACCAATAATACTTTTTAACAAATTGTTAGACATACTATATATGTCTTGACTATCAGAATTGCTCATTCCCCTGACAGCATCCAAAACATCATTTGAAGTAACAATTTTCCATTTAAAATGTACTAAGCTATCATTAGAGATTGATTCCATAAGTTCAACAAATGTAAAACTGGAATTAACAACCTTATTTTTAATTTCTTTTACAGATTCGAGAAAAAAATCATTAAACACATCAGGCTCAATATTACAAATATTTTGTTTGCTGTTTGCTGTATTATATTTAATTACATCCCAGGCAGCTTTACATTTATTTTTACTATTTTGAATGTACTCAACATTTTTAGCATGTTTTGCCTCATTTATAGAACACCTGTATTTACACTTCAACTCATAAAACCCCATATTTAGATGTATATTATCCCTGTTACATTTTCTTAATCTGTCCAAGAACAGTAGCCTTTCCTTCATGATAGCTAATTCAGTTGTATACCAATCCTGTTTGTATTTGTTTTTATGCTCTGTTCTTTTTCTATTCACCCTTTTAACAACTTTGTAATGATTAATACTATTCAGTATAACATCAAAAATTTTAGTAAATAGTGTTGCAGAACTTTGCTTAGTATATTCACTTAACAAGGACGGCCAATCATAAGACTCCAGAAGTAAAGAGAGAGGTTTAATATTCTTTTTAGGTAGTACCATGCTTTGAATACTATTTATATGTTGAGAGGTACCCCTTGAGTCAACAAATCCGTCTTTTTGACATGCATTAACAAGTATCCCATCATGATCTGAGTAAGGAAACGATAAGGTAGTTACAGAGGAGACATATAAATTGTGATTAAAGATAAAAACATTATCTAGGCAATTTTTACCCCTGGTTGCATTTTTATTCAAGGGGAAAAAGTTGAACTGTCTTAAAATGTTTAAAAATTCATTTGCAGTTTTGGTATGTTTTGTAATATCAAACTTACTATTAAAATCACCCCCAATTATAATAGTGTAAAATTTCCAATTCATAATAAAATTTAAAAATTTCTCCATTACTAGCAAAAATTCCTGTGGATTGCCATTGGGAGAGTGATATACTGAAACTACAACAGTTTTACAATCATCTAGTATTGCAGCTGCTGCCTCAAAATTTAGTTCGTCACAAAACCTTGTTACATCACATTCCCTAGGCTTTAGTCTATCACTAACAAATATACAGGTTCCTCCTCTTATTTGTTTTGATCTACAAAAATCTGCAGCACAAGAAAACCCAGTGGGATAAGAACTAATAATATTACGAACTATTACTTAACAGGGTACACATGTTTTATAGCATTTAAAAAATGCTCGAATAGTTAACCTCCAGTAATCATAATTTCATGTCTATACACAAATTTTGCAAGATGATCAGCAATGCACTCACTTCTGAGACCGGTTTTTAGAGATTTCTTAGTGGCTCTCCAATTTGATTCAATTGTTTGCTTGTTTGCAGAAGTTAACAGTATAATAGTCATAACCTTGTGTTTTTAGTCCAAAATAAGCTTTCCATAGATCAGTAATGATTTTTATTCCATGTCTAGTATGTTTCACAACTAACGGGATTAGTGATTCGGCATCACGTTATTTTCTGAGTAAATCTGTAAACGGAATCTACCACGTCTTCTCTCCCTCTTATAAATGTGTACGTCAGACAAAATTCTTTATTTGTAATCTTAGAGATCAGAATGGTGTCACATTACATGAAGATTTTCAAATTGTTTCAAAGTTAACAGATACATCTGGTAAATAAATAGTTCTTATATATAAGTTTAAATCTTCTATTTGGTGGGTTTTACAGTCAAGTAATTATCAATGTCAATTTTCTTCACACATCCAGTTTAAGAACTCATCTAGCGAGTAAAATGGCCGTTCTTTAAGCCATCGTGTCAAGGCTAATTTTAGTCCATCTACCATTACCCATGTACGTTCTAAGTCTTCCACGGTTTTCTTTTTCCAATCCTTGCTTCGTCGATTTCAACTACCACTCTTTCGCTACCCAATAGTTCTTCTTTTTCAGATTTGTCGTCCAACCAAACAAAACAACTGAAATCATACTTCTGCATGTACATATACCGTTTAAAACTACTCATTTACCAAAATGTCGTAAGTAGTTCATTTCCAACTAAAATAGTACATGAATTTTATTATGCTAATTATATCAAACTTTGAATGTTTAAAAAATGTTTCTCCATCGCGTTTCTAGACATTTCTTGCAGCGAAACAAATCTGTCTGATTCTCACCTTTAATCCTGGTAATCATCTCCTCATTACAAACTCTACACCTCGAATTTAAAGGAACTAGCTCCTTTTCTTGAAACCATTGTTCAGTATTAATGTTAAATAAAATATTATGAGCCAATACTTGCATATTCATAGCCATCTTGTCGTCACTAGCATCAGCTGATAATGATGTCACTAGTAACAGCTGATAATGATGTCACTAGTAACAGCTGGTAATGACGTCACCAGTCTAAATAAAGCTGGGAATAATAATTATGAATATCTATAGGTCAAATGTCGTACTCTATAGTATCAATATTTAAAATTGATAATCATCATCCGATTGCATTGGTGGCCGCTAATTATAATGTAGCCATAACACATGAATAGACAACAAACTTATATTCCCACTTTGAAAAAACAATGACCTATTAAATAAATAAAAGTAAATTAGTTTTTTTAAATATTTTAACTGCTTACATAATCCACAATCAAATACGTAAATATCTTTCAAAACTAATCAACTGTATTAGAGTTAACGCTTTGTGATTGAGTAATTGAAGCCATTTTTATTAAAAAGGCGCAGGAGATGGCTGATGGTTCTTAACTAAAATGTTCTGACCACTGAACACTTCGTTAAGCTATCAAGACACTGATATGTTATCTGATGACACTGAAAGTCGTAGATAACAAGAAGCACAGTACACAAATTTACATTTTCATTTCAATTAGGCTATTAAAAATCCAGGTTATTTGTGATTTCCACCCTCTTAAAACCATATATATTTTATTCAGGAGGATGAGCAGAATACGTTAATAATGTTGAAATTTTTATTGGCTACTCTGGCTGTTAACCTCACTGACACCAATCTATTAAAATTTTGTAGATAGTAAAATATTTAATTTTGAAAATACAAAACTTGTATGTAATTTTATGATTTTAACCCTTTGAGTGCCAAGAGCCAATTGGATCGTCTTTACCATTATTTGCAAGAAGTGCCAAGAACAATCTCATTGTACCGTATTAATCAATTATTAGCTATTTTAAATTGTTTATGGTATGAAATGATTTTTTACTTTGATTACATCAGATACTACTAAAAATATATATAACGTGTTAACCTACCGTCCCTTGAATCAAGACGCTTCACTCATGACGTTCTGTTTATGCACAAGCTTGTATACGAAATCCTTGATTGCTCAGCTCTTTAGACATGCACAATAAAGTTGTTTCCTAAATATAAGACTCAGAAGAGTCAACAGTTACAGTTTTTTTTATGGTTCTCTAAACTTGCAATTTGAAATTAAGTGCAAATATCTTTTTATAGGTAAAGACATAGTGTTTCAAACGCAAACAAAACACGCTTATAAAACTGCAGAAGCAGTTAACTAAATACGTTCTAGCTAATAGTTAAGTCAGCCTATTTTCACGGATTTCTGACTAATAGTAGACTATTAAAATTTTTCATCGCTTCGCCATTGATAAAAATTAATTTTTGTACAAATCAACCCTAAAAATTAAAAATTGGTTTTAACAGTTTTTACATTTTTATGATGGTTTTGATTATACACATTTTTTACAGGCCAAAACAAAAATATAAATATTGGCCAATACATAACAAAGTTATGTTGTTTTTAATCAGCGTACAAGAATAATTGTTTGAATTGACATACTATTTTTGGATAACGTTTTAAAAGTACTCAAAACTTTTTTTACTAGAATCCAAACAAACATTACTGGCACTGAAAGGGTTCATGAATGTTATTGTATATGCTAGTTGAAATTATTTGTTTAAAGTGTAGGAAGTTGTAATTAAGTTTATTTGCATTGTTTCCAAGTTAGTCTATAGTTCCTTTTGTCCACGTGGGTAGGACTTTATGTTGCAAGGTTAGTGGGAAGTATAGTTAGCTTAAGTGAGGATAATTCTCGTATTAAATAATTGCAATCAATTAAGCTATGTCAGTGTTTTGTAACCAGTTACAATAGGTTCTTATTGAAACTGTGGGCATTTATATTTGTAGAATACAGTACCAGCTTTCTAACTCACTATTACAAGGCTCTGAAACGGTTTTGATTGTTCCAGGCAATAACCAAGGTTTACAAGATGCCAGATCTGGAGTCAAAAATGGGTGATATATCATTAGGTAAGCGAGTATAGGCTACATTAAGTTGATTAATATTAAGCGACTTGATTTGAAGTGTAGATTCAAATAATTTATCTTGAATTTTAATTAAGTGTTCAGTAAACATACTGTGGTTATATATCTTCTATATAAAATCACTTGTAAGTAGATAGATTATAGATCGTGTTTTTAATTTTTCTCATATACTCCCATATCATATGTACAATACAACCGTTAAACAAGTAATTTTGACCCAATATGAATATTTTTCCTCGCAGAATCCCTTAATGTAATTGTTCAAAACTAAATCTTTACTTTTGTCTTTAATCAAAATACTCATCTAAGAGTATATATAAAATTGGATTTTTCTATATGATCAAGCCGTTCTAATATTTATGTCTTATCAAAACACTGTCAGTTGTTAATTCGCCTTGGTTTCAGGTGAAATATATACGTCCGAGAAGACTGGCTGCGATGAAACTGGAGATGGAACGGAAAATAAGCCTTTCAAGACCGTTTTGCAGGCAATGAGGCATGCTGGGAAGGAGCCACTCCCAACCATATATGTAGACGCAAAGGAGGAGGGAAAGGTTTGTACATTTTGCTTACTCTATTAGTTTCTTATTTTAGGCATCTTGATTGAGATTATTTTGATGTAACAGATTTTTAGTCATTAGACGTATCTACTATTATTTAATTACAATTTGTCATGCTAATGAGGGGAGGGGGTAATGGCCAAGTACTGCTAGTAAGAGTGGGTGGTAGATGTAATCTTCTCAGATGTAGTCTGTGTTAAAGGACATCCTTATCCTTTGAAATATCTAACAGAATGATCCTTCTGACGTAAAAGCGTTTAATACCTTTCAGCCTAAATGTGCTTCAAATTATTCCAGAAATTCGAAGTGGTGGCAAAATCTCAGCTCAAGAAGGTCCAGAAGATATGGGTACGAGAGAGTTACAAGTCCGCAGACAAGGCCAAGAAAGAAGAAACAGATGCGGATAACAGGTTGAAGAATCTTGAAGAAGCAAAGAAGATCAAAATAGAAGAGGACAAATCTTTACCAAAAGCGAAACTTATAAAAATCTTCAATGGTAAAGAACATAGAGGTAGCCGTGTGAAAATATATGGCTGGGTTCATCGATTGAGAAAACAAGGTATGTCATAATTGTTTGGGGTTTCATATGAAAACCGAACAATTTTTCATAATTCTATGGGATTCTTTGTATAGAAACAAAACCATTTCAATATTATCACCGATATTACTTGTACAATCTGCATAATCATTTAGAAGAATTTTAGTTTACAGTAAAATTTGATGGTAATATAAATATGTAATTTATCAAATTTATACCGTCAGGTTGGTAATATACAAGTGTCTCAACATGAATGCTCATGCCACGTTAAGCGGCTTCTGCCAACAAAAGTCAGCTTAAGACGTACTAAACTACATTGACATGAAATATCAATGTTTAGCCATAGTAGATTGTATATACTTATTTATCAGATATGATCATATAAAGACCAATTCAAATATATCAATATTTATGTTGAATATTGGTGTCAGAATCAAGAAGGAACACTAGTAGCTTCTGGCTGCACATCTGTGGTTCCAATTTTAACATTTAAAGTGTAAAACAGCGTTATATATAAGAATTCATCTCAAATCCATACATTTTTCACTTCAGAAACTTAGATTTTTGTGCTTCAATGCCAATGAGTTCTTAAAAATACGATCATCTATAAAGTGTAATTCTTTAATTTTTATTCAGTATAGATTTTTGCATAAGACTTAGAGCCAAGATGAAGATTGATTCCAAGGCAGACGAGTACAAAATAAGAATTTATTATATATATTTATTTATTGATTTCATACAGGCCTACAGTAAATGAATATATACATTAATAGAGGTTTTCAAGTCATATGTGCAGACTGATAATAAAGGACTGATTCCACTTTTTATGTCAGATCCCTTGATTTTGGTTCTCAGTTATCGTTCCGTCAACTTGATCATTTTTAGGCACAGTCTTTTAAAAATATGATTATACCTAATATCTTGTGACTCAGCATTAAAAATAAAAACTGCTATAGTAAAGTGTCATCATTGAATACAATGTAATAGAGGGCAACAGTGCTCATAATGTGGATTCCTTAATACACACATGATCACAACTACTTATTAGTTTCACACCGTGCAATCTTGTCTTCAAACAAAAGTATGCTAAATTTGCTATTTGAATTGTCGTTTTCAAAAAATAGTGGCAGCTAAATTTTTTCTGGAAGTTGTAACGGGTATAGGCCTAGCCTGTAACCTAAATCAACTTTTACAATTAATAATAAATTCGAGAATAATATAATACAATAAACAATATTTTTCTGTTAATAATAAATCTAAATGAATAGGAATCCAAACCGACAATTTAATTGCTTAGTTAATGTTATCATTCTCATATTTGAGAATAATCAAATTTCAATTTATTATGAAGCTTAGTTGTGCATGGGGACATAGCCCGTCACTGACAGTTTTGTAACCTTAAACATAAAGCTCGAATGGTAAAGCGGCCATATTTAATAAAACTCGATAGTTCCTCATCAACATCAAAGAACAAAGCTAAACACGGCAAAACGCGTGCCACGATTGGCTAACGTAAGGATTACTCTCATTGGAGGGTAGCGACCCCGCGGGAACGCAAACTCGTTCTCTGCGCACCGAATTCGAGTGGGTTGTTAGCCAGAGGTAAAAGCGGATCATTTTTCGACCAGAAAAACGGAAAATTTCCGTTTTGAAGGGTATCACTTTTCCCTCTCTGCGCTACTGACGCGGAGTTTGGGAAAGAGAGAGTCTTCTTCCTCGACCTCTTGATGATGTAGTACGTTGTGAAACAGTTTTCAAAATTTTTCAATTATTAATCAGTCTTTTTTCAATGTGATCCAAATTTAAATTTTTCAATTATCTGTGAGGACCGCCGTGTCGCCATCATGGGATTTGGTGAATATGTTTAAGAGTATTTAAACCTTTTCGATCAACATTTTAACTAATCAGACTCTAAATTTTAACTGCTAGGGAGTAGGGGTATTTTCTAATTAATTATTTCAAGCTAATTGGATTTTGTGTTGTAGGATGTTATTTTAAGCATAGCCATAATTTCATTTCATCAAAATCATGTTTCATTAGTATTAGTTTTTATTCAATAAATCTAAAATTTGTTTCTATCAAAATTTTATTTTCATTTTACCACACATAGCTGCCCTACGCCGCACCCATTGTAAAACGACCCTGTAAAGACAAAGAGTCTAAAGCTAATATATTTTTCACAAAACCTATCTTGTTACTATTTATTATAATGTAACGTATCCGTTACAAATGGCACCCAGCAACGTGGGGCAGCTAAAAGTGGTTTAGCTTAATAATTGTGTAGGGGTTTTCTAATTTGAAATAGACTAAATCAAAATTTAAAAATGATGGATCAGAACTTCGAGAATATTGACAATTCGGACAGTAGTAGTGAGATGACACTCGCGGAGCTAGCTAATAGGCCTAGATCAGACAGCTCTTTGGCTAATGCGAATAATGTTGAAACGGTGGTAGGCCTAGATAGAACTGATGCATATCAGCAATTGTTGTTTTTGATGACACAACTTAATGACAAATTTGATGGATTAAATAACAAGATGGATGAGGTAAAAACCGATATTTATAACAAGATGGATGACCTAAAAACCGATATTTATAGCAAAATGGATGACGTTCAAACGGGCATGACACAAATTGAACAAAAATTAAACACAAAAATTGAGAACGTTCAAAGTGAATTGAAGGGAGAGATTAAAGTTGTGGGGGAAGAAGTTGAAACTAAAATTGCTAAAGTCAATCAAAAATTCGATCAAGAGGTTTCACAGATTAGTTCTCGGGTTGATGAGATAGTAAATAAAATCGATACACATGCAACGGAGATACTGAGAATAAAAGATTATGTAGGGATGAGTGAAAATACTAAGGTAGGGCTAAACGGGGAAGAATCTAAATCAAATTTAAAAGAGGAATCAGACCTACTAGTTGAGTCGAACAAAGTTCAGACCACTGTGAAAAGCATAAAAATGGAGGGTAGCGGTCTTAATCAACAACCGGCTTGTAATATTATGGCGGAACTCTATTTGACCGAGTTTGATGAGGGTAATGATAGGACTCACCCTATGAATTTTTTGAAATTGGCTGAAAAATTTACTAATAGTAATCAAGAACACTGGGAAACAAAACTTTTGTATATTGTAAAATACTTGATGGGGGAAGCATCTGAGTGGGCTCGGAGAAACATTGACAAATGGGAGAGTTTTGAACAATTTAAAAATGATTTCAAAAAGAGATTCTGGGGCATTACTAAACAAAAAGATTTTGAAAACAAATTGATGGGTAATGGGAATTTTTGTGAAGGTAAAACCGATTTGACAAACTATGTGCTTGGGTATTTTGACATAGCAAAGAAATTGGACAACCAGATGGATAACCTTACGTTTGTTGGCTTTATTTGTCGACATTTGCCGCCACACATAAGTGCCAGTCTGGCAATTCTACAATCCCTTGCTGGTAGGGAAGAACTAGAAGTAGTATTAAATCAGCTCAGTTATGTAAAGCCTTTCAAAAAAGAAAGTTTCAGGGATACATACAACACTAATCATGAAAATGGAAATAGACAAAAAACATACACAGGAAGGCCAACACAAAACTTTCATGACAGTACCCAAGGACAGCAGTATAGGCCAAATCATGAGAACAGGGCAGTAAATACCACACAATTTTCTCATACCAACAATGGTAGGGCCAATCACACTAATGGGAATCATTTTGAAAGGAATCGGGAAAATAATAGGGGATACAACAGACCCGAGGGTTTCAGAACATTTCGAGGTAGGGGAAATTACAGGGGTGGACCAAATTACCGGGGGGGACACAACTATAGGAACAATTCAGAAAACTTTGATGGGCCTAGGGAAATTGAAAATGGTCAAGATTGACAACCAACAATTCCAGGGGAAATAACTCGGAACTTAAATTTTGACGAAAGACCAAAAATAAACAACTTTGAATTGATAGGCGATAGTCAGTTTTGTAGACTATCAAACAAAATTTTGCAAATGGATACAGTCAAAACCCCTGGTGGTAGAACATCAATAGGACTTTGTGTGGGGGGTCAAACGATTAAACATTATATGAGCAGGTAAAAATACATTCATCAAGTTTATCTGAAAACATAATGATTTTTATTGGTACAAATGACATTCTAAAAAATAATTCACTTGAGCAAATGAAAACTGACATGAAAGATTTAGTTGAATACCTAATAAATAGTAATAAGAAATTAATCATTTTGACTCTACCTCCAATTCCCAAAGTTGCCAAAGACATTGGTATCAGAGGAAAGGTTAAAGATTTTAACAGGTTCATACGGGCATTAGACAATGGGGATAAAATCAAAATTAATCATGTCACACCACACTTTGTTGACCACAATGAGTTAGGGTGTAATTTAAAATATTTTGAACAAAACATCAACTTTGGGGGAAAAACATTTGCTGATTTGGTTCATCTGAATATTGATGGGTTGAAACTTTTAAAAGAAAGCATCGATGAGTTTTTCAATCAAACTAATGAAGAGTTGAAAGGGGTTGTGCAAAGTAACCAGAATCAAATCATTATGGATCAAAATATAGCGGATGATTTTTTAGATGAAAGCAACTAAAATGATGGAGTAATGCGTGATAGGGTTCAGTCTTTACCAGAAATTTATATTGGTATTGGAGGGGTAAAATACAAGTGTTTAGTAGATTCAGGTAGTCAAGCATGTATAATGTCAGATGAATTCTATAAGAAAATAAAAAATCAAGTGGGGTACAACATTCCAGAGCTACCTATTAGTAATCTGTCAATTGTAGGTGTTACAGGAGTCAGGTCCAAAAGAATAAATGTTCAAATAAGACTAGAGGTAAATATTGGTGAACAAGTTGTCCCAATAACATTTTTAATTGTTCAAGGACTAAAAATTGAGTTGATACTTGGTTGTGACTTTTTCAGCAATCATAAGGCTGTACTAAACTTTGATACCAATACTTTATGCTATAGACATGACGGGAAATATCTAGAGACTAAATTAGTGTATAGAAATTGTGAAGAATTTGTGGGGGGGTTAAGAATAATACATATTAACAGAATTAACTTGTATAAAGATGAAAATGAAATAGACAATACTTTAGCGAATTTAAATCCATTTTTTGAACACAGATCAAATCAAGTAGGCCTAGAACAAAAAATTACTAAGATCAAACATGAATCTGAATCAGAAGCAATTGAACAAAGGTTAGTAGACAGAATAAGTGAATTAGAGGCAGATAATTTGAGTATTAAGGATGAGGAACTAGAATTATTAAGAGTAGTACTTTTTGAAAATAAAGAAGTTTTTTCGGATCAACCAGGGTGTGTCAAAGGATACACAGCAAAGCTGAATGTTAAAAGTGAAGTCCCATATATTGGCAAGTCTTATCCGGTTCCGTTCAGTAAAAGAAAATCTGTAGAGGAAGAATTAGAAAGACTGAAACAACAAGATATTAGAAGAGTCAAATAGTCCTTTTTCTAATCCCTTAGTCTGTGTAGTAAAGAAAGATTTGAGTATAAGATTGTGCTTAGACAGTAGGAAATTAAATTCGTATCTTGTTCCGGATAGACAAAGTACAGAAACAACTGATGATATATTTCAAAAATTTATGGGAGTTAAATATTTTACAACATTAGATTTAACGCAAGGGTTTTTCCAGATCAAACTCGATAAAGAATCTAGAAAATTTGTAGCTTTCACATTCAACGGAAAGAATTTGCAATTTAAGCGATTACCATTTGGTTTGAATGTAAGCACGGCTCATTTTACTAAAGCGATGAAAAAAATTTTGGGCCATGAGTTTAGCAATTTCGTAACTTGTTACGTTGATGACATTCTAATTACGTCCAGTACTTTTTTGGAACATTTAGATCATATCGATAGAGTACTGAAAAGACTGCATGAGTGTGGAGTGACTGTTAAACTTAAAAAATCAGATTTTATGAAACAGGAAGTAAAGTTTTTAGGTTTTGTTCTTAGTAAAGATGGGATAAAGATGGATGAGGATAAAGTTGAAAAGATAAAGAATTTTCCAACCCCAAAGAACTTAAAAGAACTGCAATCGTTTTTAGGTTTATGTAATTATTACAGAAAATTTCAGAAGAACTATTCAGATTTGACGGGTCAGTTTGGTGACATTTTGAGTTCTAAAAGTAAATGGTTTTGGGATAAGACAAAACAAAATCTGTTTGAGAAAATAAAAGAAACATTTTTAGACTCAGTTATGTTACATCATCCAAATTGGAGTAGGGCATTCTATTTAAGTACAGATGCATCAGACATCAGTGTGTCAGCCATTCTTTATCAAGTAAATGATCAGGGGGAACATGAAGTGATAAGTTTTGCAAGTAGGACTCTTTTAGCAACAGAGAAAAATTATAGCATAACAGAAAAAGAATTATTGGCTGTGGTCTTTGCTTGTAAAAAATTCCGATCTTATATTATTGGACATTTTCAAGTAATTGTTCGTTCAGACCACAAGGCATTATCTTTCCTTACAACCTGTAGGCTATCTCATGGTAGAATTTTGAGGTGGAGTTTGGCATTACAAGAATACAATCTCACTATTGAGTACATCAGCGGAAGGCAAAATATTCCCGCTGACATTCTTTCAAGAGTAACGGACGAAAATTATAAAAATCCAGTTGAAAGGAATTCGGTAATGGTTTTGCAAAATAAAATTGAAATTGAAGTTAGCGATAGGAAGATTAAACCAATGTTCAGAAATATAGAAGAAAAACAAAGGAGTGATGATAAATTTGGGCCTATTTTTACTAAATTGGATGGTAATGATCAACAAATAAAAGATCAATTTGTTATTCATAATGGAATACTTTTTAAGAAAGATTTAAATGATGGTGATAGTTTTAAAGTCTGTATACCAAAAGCAATTCAATCAGAATTCATTCAATTTACACATTTGAAATATGGTCATTTGGGGGGACATAAAATTTATTTAATACTAAGGGAATATTGTGTTTTTCCTAGGATGGAACTTTCAGTAAAGAATCAGTTAAAATGTTGTCAATTGTGTCAATGTGCCAAACACACAACTGTTAAATCAATAGGATTTTTACAACCAATAATTCCTAAAAAATTGAAAGATATAATCTCAGTTGACTTGATAGGAGAATTGCCTGTAGGAAGAGGAGGTGTAAAATACATATTTGTTGTGTTGGATTTGTTTTCTAAATTTGTGAAGTTGTATCCGGTCAAAAGAGCTACTAGCCGAGTATTACTAAATAAATTGATCAATGAATACATACCTGAGGTAGGTGAGATAGGTAGTGTTTTGTCCGATCATGGCTCGCAGTTCACTAGTAATTTATGGTATAATACCCTTAGAGACTTAAACATTAAAACTATTCATAGTTCTGTTTGGCATCCAGCCTCAAATCCAGTTGAAAGGGCTAATAAGGAAATTACTAAAATATGCAGGATATACTGCCATGAGAAACATACTAAATAGCCATTAGTACTAAATTTCATTGAAAAGTGTTTAAATCATTCCGTGCATGAGACCACGGAAGAAATCCCGTTTGAACTAATGTTTGGTAGGAAAGATAGGAATTTTTTACAGGATATGGTTCAATTTCCCAAAGAGAAAAGAATGTTAGCTGACTATCCAGGTAAAATAAGATTAGTCAAAGATAGACTAGTTTCAAAAGGGGAAAAAAGGAAAAGAAAATTTGATAATAAGGTCAAACCAATTAGATTTAGTATAGGAGATGAAGTTCTAGTAAAAACACATTATCTGTCTGACAAACTTGACAAGAAAATTAAGAAGTTCTTTCTGCTTTATGAGGGCCCGTATAGGGTGTCAGAAATAAAATTGGAAAACGCATATGTTGTGGTCAACGAAGATGGTGGTGTGATAGGAACATTTAATGTAACACAATTAAAAAAGTTTTATCGAAATTTGGTTTAGTTCAAACAAAGATGGGGGGTTAAAACAAAATGGGTTTCGTGATTTTTATTATTCCTTTGTAGCTTTTTCCCTTCGAAAGATAAAAAAGTCTTACAAAACAGAATAAAATGGCATGGCTGGATTTTGTACGATTTGACGGCCATGGGACAAATAAATGTCAAAAACCACATATCACACACAGTTAGGTTTCTGGGTGGTTAACACAAAAAACATACTTGAAATATGATTTCAAGACAACAGTACAAGGTACACGATCACACACAGTTTATTGTTTCTGGGTGGTCAACACAAAAAACATACTCATCTAAGACGATTGAAGTCAACTTACAGTACAAGTTACATAATCACACACAGTTTATTGTTTCTGGGTTTGTAAATAGTTAAAAGTGTAAGATTCATAACAAATTATTAAATATGATTGGATTGAATAGGAGAATGACATTCAAGTAAGGAAACACAGTTTATTTAAATTGAAACTACAGTAAATTCTAAAGAAAAGAAAGAAGAAGAGAAAAGTAAAAGCACAAAAAGACTAATTAAAATATTTATTATTGAAATAATGTATTGTTTTTCTGATGAGTTAGTTTATTTTCTTGTACGGATAAAATAATAATAATAATAATGAAGTAACATGGGGGATACTGAGATGATAATAATAATAAAGCAAACTGGGGGGTATACTGGTATAAAAGTAATTATTCTTAAAGTAAAATGTTAGAGGTAGGTCAAGTAGGCCTGTTTAATAGTTAATATGATAATGATAGATAGAGGGGTAGTGTAAAATACACTGAACAAAGGCTAAAGGTGAAGGATATATTGTGAATGGAGTGGATAAATAATAGTAGAGAATAGGAGTGGAAATTGAGAGGTTGGGAACAATTTAAAAGTGGAATGGAAAGTAGGAGTTACAGGATAATGTATGAAATAGAATTGAGCCAATAAAATAAATTCAAAAGTCAGTACTAAATTAATTAATTCAGAGGGGGGATGAATAAAAAGGAAATATATTAGGCTAGTAAATATTTGGTTTAATAATCATTTAATCAACTTATAATAATGAAGTGCAATGACACTTAAAAGGGATTTTACTGTGCGAAATGGGTATTTTATGGTATGAGGAAGTTAGGAGAATATTGTATTAAATGAATACAAATAAATGAGTAAGAAGAAAAGAATTCAGCTAATATAAAAAAAAAATAAAACTCAAAACAAAGGGACAAAATTGTATTATTATGACTTGGGGGGTTGCAAAGGAATTTCATTAGTTAAAAAATTGGTAATTAATTAATAAAAGGTGATAACTATTAGATAGTGTGTTGAATAGTACAACAAATAGGTAACAAGGAGGGTAAATAAAAATAAACTACAAAATAGACGGGTTATAATTATTATAACCTCGATTAAAATAAACAAAACAAAAATATTTAAATTATGCAAGATTATTACAAAGGATAAATAATTAAATACATTTTTTTTTACCATTTATTGTGTATAGTTTCTAAAAAAAAAAGGAGAAACAAATTTTATAAACTGTGTGGAGAGATTGTTAGTTAATTATGAATGAATTTGTAAGATGAAAAATGCTGAGAATGAATTTTTATTTAGTAACAATATAGTAGTAATAATTTATTTGAAAAAATAATGGTTCATATTTATGTTATGTTGATTGTTTTTGACTTAGTTGTAAGAATGTTTAATAAATAATGTAGGTACTATTTGTGAAAAACTTTAATTTTAAATATTAAGAAATGTTTAGTGTAAGATGTGAAAGTGGGTGCGCGAATATCACAGGCAAATCACAACAAATTAAATCACCAAAGCAACTGGACTAGGACACTTAAAGTCATGGTGTGTTTTTTATGAATCTACCACAAGTATGGACACTTTGAAGTCATGGTGTGCTTTTCTTTATGTCTGAAAATAAGTCTAAGGACACATAAGTTTGAAGAAGTTTTTGTCAGTGAAGATGAGAATAGTGTTTAAAATGGAACATTTTAAAAGCATTGGATGTGAGAAAAGTCAAAAACGTTTGGATCAATTCACTGCAATAATACAATTCACTTTGGTAACAAGTGATGAAATAAAAACTGTTCTCCCAGAAGGAAATAGAAATGTGGAAAGGCAAGAACTTTTAATCAAATTCAACTTCCAAAGGTGATGTTAAATGAAGTAAATGTGGAAAGGCAAGAACTTTTAATCAAATTCAACTTCCAAAGGTGATGTTAAATGAAGTAAATATGGAAAGGCAAGAACTTTTAATCAAATTCAACTTCCAAAGGTGATGTTAAATGAAGTCAGACAGATAAAGTGCTGGGCCAATAAATATGGAAGCTGTGATAACACACCATGACTGTAAGTCTATGAATTAAGAAAGTAAACTGTGATAACTTAGCCTGTAGACAATAGCAAAACTTGAACTTCACAAAATTTTAACTTTAAGTAAAAAATTTGTTCGTCAAGAAGCATGAAGAAAAATTTGTAATAGATTGAAATTAGATTTAATTAACAGTTGTTTGTTCTTTGTTCTTCAATTTATTTGTTTTGTTGTTCGGATTGTTTAATATGTATATCTTTGTTATTTTAAATCATTCACTGTAAAAGTTTTAATGAGTAAAATTTTGTAATGAAAATTTTCAATTTTACCACAAAATTTGGGGGGTATCTGTAACGGGTATAGGCCTAGCCTGTAACCTAAATCAACTTTTACAATTAATAATAAATTCGAGAATAATATAATACAATAAACAATATTTTTCTGTTAATAATAAATCTAAATGAATAGGAATCCAAAGCGACAATTTAATTGCTTAGTTAATGTTATCATTCTCATATTTGAGAATAATCAAATTTCAATTTATTATGAAGCTTAGTTGTGCATGGGGACATAGCCCGTCACTGACAGTTTTGTAACCTTAAACATAAAGCTCGAATGGTAAAGCGGCCATATTTAACCCTAGAACTGTTAATCGACATAATTATGTCGGTTAATGCTGCTTTTGTGGTGTTAACCATCAAAATTTTGTCGATCAAACATTCCCTCGTATAATTACTTTTTATAATATACTCCGGTAACGTATCGATATAATTCATGCACCATTGGATTCGGGAAGAAAAATGCTAAGGAACAGATGAGTTTTATTCCTCTTTGTATAATGGTTATGACGTAGCAAGCTTGTTATTTTGAACGTAAAAGAAAACGCGACGCCGTTTGTTGTGACCGCCATATTGCCGCTGCCGTTCTGTATCACTTTCGTGCCGAGCTGTGGATATTTGTAAGTTTTAATAGTTTTACGCGTGTTTTAGTGTCGTATTTAATGTGTAGTGTGTTGTTTGATGTCGTAGTAGTGTAAACATATATATTTTAGAATAAATCAATTTCTATTTACTGAAATATGTTTGAGAAATTACCGGCTTTGTGTAGGCTATGGCAAAATGACTTGGCTAAAATTCATTTCACATAGTTTGTTATTGTTTTCACTTACTAAACGTTATTCATAGCACTCTTTTAGCTCTGAAGTACCTATTTATTTTTGGTAAATAGATAGTTTTCACAATAAAATATATATTTCCTGTAATTTCTTTGGTTATATATAATAACTGTTTGGGTTATTCTATATTTTTTCAATATCTTTAGTTATATTTATAGTTTTCTAACTACATAATATTTCCTATTACTTATAAACCATAAATTAATAAATTTTGATATAGTACAAGCTTTAGAAACTATTTTATATTTTGCTGAATGAAAATTTTTCGCAAAATTTTTGAATAATGGCAAAATTTAACTTTTTTTACTTTTCAAAAAATAATTTATGGTAATTATTTCATTACTACTGTATATTCTATTTTATTCTAAGTAATAAAATATGCAAAATAACATGTATTCATAGATAAATGTATTAGCAAAACTTGTTTTACCAAAGTCTTACGTGTACACCCGATTTTCAGAATTTATACGCATCGCTGCTTTTTTTTCTATAGCTTTATGATGCTTTCATAAATGTGTATAATGTTTATGTTTTTCTGAAACTAGATAAAATTTGACACAGAATGGCTATCTCACTTATAAATATTTCTCACTATAACTTCATTTGCTAGGTATGGTCCCCCCCAAATTTAAGAAATATTTTTCGTAAATTTTATATTTGATTAAAAAAAGTGTTTATTAGAAAATTTTTTATGGTTAATTTTACAATATAGTGCAATTCTACGTTTAATTCTGAACACAAAAATATATACTCTTATTTATATTGCTTTTATTTTATATTTTTAATAATTTGTTTAAAAAAACCTTGCGCGAAGCTCCAAAACAGCCCGACACTACAGGATGAAATGACCGCCAGTTCTAGGGTTAATAAAACTCGATAGTTCCTCATCAACATCAAAGAACAAAGCTAAACACGGCAAAACGCGTGCCACGATTGGCTAACGTAAGGATTACTCTCATTGGAGGGTAGCGACCCCGCGGGAACGCAAACTCGTTCTCTGCGCACCGAATTCGAGTGGGTTGTTAGCCAGAGGTAAAAGCGGATCATTTTTCGACCAGAAAAACGGAAAATTTCCGTTTTGAAGGGTATCACTTTTCCCTCTCTGCGCTACTGACGCGGAGTTTGGGAAAGAGAGAGTCTTCTTCCTCGACCTCTTGATGATGTAGTACGTTGTGAAACAGTTTTCAAAATTTTTCAATTATTAATCAGTCTTTTTTCAATGTGATCCAAATTTAAATTTTTCAATTATCTGTGAGGACCGCCGTGTCGCCATCATGGGATTTGGTGAATATGTTTAAGAGTATTTAAACCTTTTCGATCAACATTTTAACTAATCAGACTCTAAATTTTAACTGCTAGGGAGTAGGGGTATTTTCTAATTAATTATTTCAAGCTAATTGGATTTTGTGTTGTAGGATGTTATTTTAAGCATAGCCATAATTTCATTTCATCAAAATCATGTTTCATTAGTATTAGTTTTTATTCAATAAATCTAAAATTTGTTTCTATCAAAATTTTATTTTCATTTTACCACACATAGCTGCCCTACGCCGCACCCATTGTAAAACGACCCTGTAAAGACAAAGAGTCTAAAGCTAATATATTTTTCACAAAACCTATCTTGTTACTATTTATTATAATGTAACGTATCCGTTACAAAGTTGGAAATGGGAAATAGTTTTGTTGTTGTGCTTTTGACTTCTGTTTTGCAACCGACTTATGTGTATCCAAACGGACATCTTCCTGGTCGACTAGCAATCTTTTAATGTAAACAATAACTGTCGTAATACAATTCCATATTTACATGGAGTTGACGTTAATCGAAAGTCCATCGCCATCAGTCACCATTACGGTCCTATATGTTGTATTCCGTTTCAAATTTCAAATGATGAATCCATTAAATTAAATCTAAAAATAGTTTCAGAGATAGTAATATAATTTAATACAATCAATTGACATTGCAACTTGAAACGTAGTAACACATTTAGTCTAATAAAATGAGCTATACAAATTTTGATTATGATTGAAAGTATTATGTTTATTCTGGAGTTTGTTCACCTTTAGTTAGTTATTTGCATACCGTATTTATTTGGCAGGGAAGTCGCTGATGTTCATTACACTACGTGACGGCACGGGATTCCTGCAGTGTGTGCTCAACGACGTGTTGGTGCAAACATACGAGGCTCTGGTGCTGTCCACAGAGTCTTCGGTGCTGCTGTACGGTGTGCTCAAGGAGGTTCCTGAAGGAAAGAGTGTAAGTGAAAGAAGCAATACCATCCAAGTAGTCGTTTGGAATACGTTGTGCAAGAGAAGAATGAATAGGCTGTGAAATTATGCATCGGACTGAAAGTCTTTGGACTATGAGAGGGAGAGAATATTTGCAGCTGGTTCTAGCTGCTGACTTGCTGTCTGATGAGGACTCCATATTGAGCCGTAAATCGTTGGACATTCTCAATTGAATCAAGAGAATGAATGGTCATAAACATTCTCAGTGAGATACTAACTTAGCTATTGTGTTTCGTTTGTCGTCAAATGTAACTCATCTTAAAATCGTCATTGTTTACTGAGGTAACAAAAATTTTAGCCCAAACAGAGGCAAAAAATAGCAATGAATCCGACACAAGTTTCAGTTAAAGGTATAAACTGTGTACATAAGAATCTCACATGATTCTTTCTGTGTTCCAGTTTACAAGCCTCTCACTGTCCTACTTGATTATTTATTTAGTTGAATGTTTGAGTAGTTTTAGTGTGAGCGAGCATGTTGTGACATCTAAAAAATTGTGTTATAATAGGATGTTAATAGCCCTGCAACGTAAAAGTGAATTTTTACATCTGTGATACAATCAAACAACATAACGAGTATTACTGGTTTATTATTTAAATTAAACAGTCTCTTATACAATATATTAAGTTTTTATTTAATTCTCTTATTATCATTCCTACTTTGTAGAATGTAGATTCATCCATAGGACTTCTTTATCTTCCATTCCTAGGTTATCAGTCCTATACAACCATTTCCAAAAATACTGCTAACAAAATTATTACTAACACTCACCAAACATATTTAAACATGACCAATATTTTGTTTAATACTTTTACATCACACATTGTAAAACATATAAATTTCAAATTACTTCTTGTAAGGGACAAATTATCCACCATCGCACCGAGGCTTTCAATTTAAGAAGAAGGGGGCTTGGTTCACTGGCTACATATATCATTCTTAGATCTCTCCATTAGTCTATTCTATATAAAATTGTGCTGTATAAATTTAACTATATAAGTTTTTGATATTAATTAAATGTCACTGGATGAAGTATAAATAACTGAAGTACAGGGTCATCTTCCCCTCTTTGGTATCCTTCATTTTAGTCTTTTAGTTTCTTAGTCATTTTTCAGCGGATTTGAATGAAAATAGGTATTTGGGAGTTTTCAGGTGGAGTAGCACGAATTTGACATCCAAATGGCGGGAAATGAGCCACATCCATACTAAAACGTGTTTTTGTAGTTCTTTATGTTAAAACAACTATTTCAATACATACTGTAACAAAATCTGCCTCTGCATCTGCTTCCAAGGCACGTCTTCACAGCACACGGACTCCACTTTAACATGAAAGGAAAAGCTAGGATAGCAGATATGGTCTCTAAATTGAAACAAATGAAGGGCACAAGTCATAATGTGCCAAGACAACCTAAAAATCAAACACATCCTTTCTCTATTCCATCATGTAAAATTACCGTTCTTGAAACAGACATAAACCAACTGATGGACCACTTTCAAAATGACCAATCGGTGGGTTTTGCACACTCCATATCTGCCGATTTTGAAAACAGAGAGAAACACATGTCAGCTGGCATTGCCGTTGTTTTTAGGAAAAGATTTGGCCGGCCTAAAACATCTGATTTGGTAAATAAACACCTGGCGTATCAGAAAGTAATCAATGGTCCATCAGTGTATAGTCTAATCACCAAGGACAAGTACAGTGGAAAACCAACAAAACAAGAATATGATGCTGCCTTTCTAAAACTTCAAGAAGACTTCATCTCGAAAGATCTCAAAACACTGGTGTGTTCTGCAGTCGGATGTGTTAGAGACTTGATCCAGGTATCTCATTTCGCCAAGAACATTGTTGAGTTTCAGCAGGTTACCGGAGCAACAGTCTGCATAGTCTCGTATGAACAACCAACAGCACAGAGGCAACTGTGGAGAGGCCTCACACACAACGAGTTTGTCAGAACCCTGAGGAAGCAATTAGCTGAGCACCAGGCGCAGAAACAGCAGCTAGATATCTCTCCTTCATCGCAGTCTCCACTCTCCGGTGAATTTGTTGTGCTCAGTGATGTGGGTCTCAGTGTAGATACATTTGCATCTTGTTTGTCCCTCACTGACACACCTACACTCTCACAGAATATTTCTCTCACTGACTCTTCTACATCTTCACAAAACACCTTTCTCACTAAGACACCTACAAAGTTACAAAATGTCTCTCCCACTAATACATCTTCAACAAATGTAACTGGTAATAGTGTAGATTTAAACTAGAACTTCTTGACAACGACACAGTCTCGGCAAACTTAGACCAGCCATTAATTCCAAATGTAATTAGCAGAAATTTTCCCAAAGAAGACATGCAAAATCAACTTCATAAGGCTAACTTAGTATGCTCCAAAGCTAGTAATAATATGCATGCTAGAAACTATAATTTAATAATGCACTACAACATCCGAGGTATAAGCCAAGACAAAATTTCAGAACTAAATATATTTTTATCAGAATCAAAAATAAAGATAATCTCACTGAACGAACATTGACTTGACAATGAGTGTATAAATATATTAAATTCATTAAATAATTATATTTTAGGTGATTATTATGTAAGACAAAATAATCAAAGAGGAGGTTCTTGTCTTTTAATAGAAAAACACTATCCCTATATACCAATTAAACTTTTTATTGATTTATATGAAGATTTTATTTTTGAATGTTCGTGCATTGAGCTTCTTGATCATAGCGTAGTCATTGTTTCTATCTACACTATACCAGACTATAATGCCAGAAAAATATTTTTTGCCAAACTTGAGAAAATGTTCTTAATAATTGAAAAAGTATTAAAGAATAAATCGATCTTAATAGTAGGTGACTTTAATGTAAATATAATAGTAGAAAATGATATAACAAGCAAATTCTTAGAAATAATTGAATGTAATGGTTTTCAGTGTATGTTTGGTGATCCAACTAGAGTGTCAGTAAATACTTCAACTTGTATAGATAACATATTAACTAGAAAAGGATATGATGTTATAGCCAAAATGAATATTGACCTAGGTCTTTCTGACCATAATGCGATTTTTTTAAATATCCCACAAAATACAATAGAAAAGCAAGGCTTTAAAGAAATACTGGTAAGGAAAAGGATATTCTCTAGTAAACAAATTAATATTTTTATGGAATCACTAAAAAATTGTGACGATTTAATAGTAAGCCCAAGTATAAATGCCGAGGAAAGCTACAATAACTTTCTAACTTGTTTTTTAAGACATTTTGAGTCTGCTTTTGTTCCAAAAACTGTTAAAGTTAAACAGAAAAGAAAAAAAGTAGTTTTACATTGGATTACACAAGGAATAAAAATATCAGCAAAAAGAAAACGTGAACTTCACTGGAAATCAAAATTCAGTAGAAGTATACAATTTCTAAGTTATGTTAAATCCTACAAAAAGATTTTCAAAAAAGTAGTTATTGAGGCAAAGAAAAGGGCACACTCCTCGTTTATACAGAACTCAGAAAATAAATGCAAGGCTGCCTGGCATGTTGTGAATAAAGTACTCGGTAAAGATAATAAAAACAGAGAAGATAAAATTACTTTAATAGATTCAAATAACACGGAAATAAGTAATCCAGCTCAAATTGTTGAACTTTTTAATGATTATTTTTCTAACATTGTACAAAAAATTAGTGTTCCAAAGGCTACTGTAAAAGGAATTCATAATTCATTAAGAAATTTTTGTACTGAAGAGAGGGTTGCATTGCACAATCTTGAACCTTGTACAGTTGATGAGATCAGGAGATGTGTTCTAGGTCTTAAAAATAAAATTTCTGTAGGGTGGGATGGGATACCAATAAGACTAATTAAAATCTCTGTTGATATCATTTCAGAACCATTGACACAAATAATCAACAAATGTTTAAATGAAGGGATTTTTCCTGATAGATTAAAGTATTCTCAAGTTACTCCAGTTTTTAAAAAGGGCTTGAAGTTAGATTTAAATAATTATCGACCTATTTCAGTTCTAAGCAATTTCTCAAAGATATTTGAAAAGATTATTCACTCTAGATTAGTTGATTACTTTGAAAAAAAACAAACTCTTTTACGATAAACAATTCGGGTTCAGAAAAAACATGAATACTCAATCAGCTTTGACAGAATTTACAAACAGCATATTACATGGTCTGGATGGGTCACGGAATACAGCCGGTATTTTCTGTGATCTGTCTAAGGCGTTTGATTGTGTAGATCATTCGGTCTTACTGTTAAAGCTACATGACTATGGCATTAGTGGAAATTGTTTGTCCCTTCTAAAGTCTTACCTAACAAAAAGGAAACAAAGAACAGTTATTCAAGAGAACTACAATAAAGTGTATTCAAATTGGAAAAGTAATAGTGTGGGAGTGCCACAAGGTTCTATCTTGGGTCCTCTTTTCTTTTTAATTTTTATAAACGATCTTCCTAGATCTATTACCAAAGATTTAATATTATTTGCTGATGGCACAACAGCTATTATCAAAAGCTCTACTAGTGAAGAACTAATAATCACTCTTTCAGAAGTGATGGATGATTTGGATTCTTGGTTTCATTCCAATGGTTTAAAACTTAATATAGATAAAACCCAAGTAATAAAATTTGGTATTAGAAATAATAAAAATGGCAATTTTAACTTCCCAAATTTAGTTGACTCACATAAATTCTTGGGAATTAAAATTGATAGTAATTTTAAATGGAAAGCTCATCTAAATGACCTTCTGTCAAAACTAAGATCCATTTCTTTTATATTTTTACACTTAAGAGAAAATGTTTCATTTGACGTTCTAAAATCTGTTTACCATGGTTATGTGGAATCAATTCTTAGTTGTGGGATTGTGTTATGGGGTCTAGCTCCTGGCATTAAAGCAGTTTTCAGATTACAAAAAAGAATTATCCGAATAATGACAAATTCTCATTTTCGAGCACCTTGCAAATCATTGTTTAGAAATAAAAAAATATTAACTTTAACCAGTTTGTACATATATGAGTTGTTGGTTTATATCCATTTAAGCAAAGACCAACTAATAGAAGATCTAAGATTTCAACATAATTATAACACTCGAAATAACGCTAATTTTAGAATACCCCTCCATCGCTCAACATTCTATGAAAAAAGCCCTTTGTATTCGGGGTTGATATTGTACAATAACCTACCCTTAACATTTAAGTCAATGACCATAGGAAAATTTAAAAATGAATTAAAGACTGTTCTTATTGACAAAGCTATATACGAAATAGATGAACTACAGCTAAACCTCCTTAGTTAATTCTAAATAAAAATCAAGTGTTTGTTATTTTTCTGACTAAATTTTATTGTAACATAATAAAATTACTATAAGGCTTTAGTATGTATTGTATATTATGACAATGTACCAGTTCACTATTGTAAAAAACATGTAAAGAACGTTTTGTACAAATAAATATCTATGTCTATGTCTATGTCTAATACAGTAGGGCGTCAAAAATCTAAACTTATTGGGACTGGGTGGAATTTGTATTTTAGAACATAACCTAGAAATTCCAAGTTACATTAAAAATGGTACTAACTTTTTGTTAAAGTAAAGAGCCTTTTCACAGATCAAAGGTTCTTCTAAACTTCGCCTCTGAGATAAACTTATTTATCATCTTTCATGGTTCTTCTTGTTTTTCTGACTTTAGACCCATTGTCTGGTTCAGAATACTGCATTTTTCCTTTTTAACGTCCAAGATGGTAGCTTTACCCACTTCATAATGTTTTGGCAAAGACAAGCCACTTTCAACTCTATTTAATATATCAAGTTTGGTTTCTATAGTTAGAAATTTATGTTTCCTCATCAGCATCCCACATGATGCCATGATACAACACTGTATAAGGCACCCATAGTATATAATTAAAATACGAATTATGTACGCACTGCGAACCGCAACATGCAACTATGACTACACTACTGAACAAGTGAAACAACTGGATTGGTGACAGTGACATTACGATGCCGATGCAGACAGGGTTAAAAATAGACTCACCCACTGAGGAAAGGGTGAGTGGATGGTTAAAAAAATCCTCTCAAAATGCCATTCTAAATACAATTCACATGTTTAATGCGAGCATTTGGATTTTTTTTATGTTTTGATTATTGATGCTGTACTGTTATGTAATTTTTAAATAATATTTTACTTGAAGTTCAAATTTTCAATGTCGGCATGTCTACTGGTTTTATGCGTGGACGTCAGCTATTCAAATATACACATACAGATACTTGATTTTTCAAATTTTGGTATCGTATACAAATATATAAAAATACATTTTTACGTAAATGGAATTCATTCTAGAAATTCATTTTATAGTCTACCATTTCTATCATTTAAAAGTGGTAATGGAATATGACTTTTTTATGTATCCGTTTCCCAGAACCTATGTAAATGTCTTTGCAATAGCATGGTAATTTTAGGCTTGTTTTTCCCCAAAAGGATTAACAAAGTAGATTTCAAATATAAGTTTCTTTGGTTTATTTTTTGGTTGTACCAAATCAACTGTGTACTGGCAAAATTGTGGTCTCATATCAAACGTTATGCACCACAGACCTCTGAACCTCATTGTGAGACTGCATTTCCAAACATAATGTAATTTCCAAACGTTATAGAATGTAAAATTATTATGTATACACAATGTTATGTTGACACATTAAGACACATAGACAGAAACAAAGGAGCTGAAAAAAGTTGGGAGCAATGAGTCAATACCGAATTTCTCACATATACCGCTAGTGATGAAATTTGCTAGGCTACTAGTGCTTAGTGGCATTTCCTGCAAATACTGTTGGTGCCAAAAAAAAAAAACCATCACAACTGCACTTGACATAAGGGTCAAATACAGCTGGTCATATTTAGTGTAAAAAAATTGTTGATCGTATTTAGTGTGAAAATGTACTAGAGAACATTTTTGACCGGGAATTTGGAGAAAAGGTCCTGTATATAAGATTTTAATATTTGGGCAGTTAAATTTTAAAAATTTAATTGGCTTCCTGGATAAACATTAGTTACAAATCAGATGTAGATATTTTGAAAAATAACAACAAAAATAATGGAGTTAAATTATAAAAGACAGCATGTTCTCTTGGATGTTGCTAAGTGAGATGACTCAATTTTGCAGTATTGTCTTATAAATTATGAGTCAAACTTCTATTAAATGGTTTGTGATGGTTGGAGGTAATGTGACACTAATTGTTCAGGCGCCAGGTGGCCACGAGCTGCAGGTGGACTACTGGGAGCTGGTAGGACTGGCGCCTGCTGGAGGTGCGGACAGCATACTCAATGAGGACGCTCACCCTGATGTTCAGCTTGACAATAGGCACATCATGATCCGTGGCGAGAATGTGAGTTTGATTTACTACTCTCTTGTGAACAAAGTACAAAAAGAATTAGTGATTCAGATCGTGTCCGAAGTCATACTACAAATTCTTGACCACATCTTCTGCCCATGAAGTCACAGCTGTTTGTGTTTCAGACGTCCAAAATACTGAAGATGAGATCAGTGATAATGCAAGCATTTAGAGATCACTACTTTAGCCGAGGCTATTGCGAGGTCACCCCTCCTACTCTGGTGCAAACGCAGGTGGAGGGTGGCTCGACACTCTTCAAGCTTGACTATTTCGGGTACGTAATAGAGCACCCTTCTCCTCATTACTACATGTTTACAAGTTTCTTTGTTTAAAGGTTATTTTTGACGATGGAAGGATTGTGAAGGAAACAGTGATTTTTCCGGACATTTGCCATCGTTCAGTGAAACAAGAAAACAGTAAACACTACGTTTCGAGATCTGCAATCTGATCTCTTCTTCAGGTAAAGAACTAACCTAATACATAATTACAAAACTTAGTTAAAATAAACAAATCTTACTAAAGCGTTGTGGCACGCCTAAGTCAGGAATCACAACCTACATGTTGTTGTCAACTTCACTAAACACTAAAGGACATGCACTTAATACAAAACTATACAAAACACTAATCATTAAAATTAAACTACGGAATACAGGTCACCAATGCGTCTTCACTCGTCTACTGACCACCTACGACTGACATGTAGGTTGTGATTCCTGACTTAGGCGTGCCACAACGCTTTAGTAAGATTTGTTTATTTTAACTTAGTTTGTAATTATGTATTAGGTTAGTTCTTTACCTGAAGAAGAGATCAGATTGCAGATCTCGAAACGTAGTGTTACTGTTTTCTTGTTTCACTGAACGATGGCAAATGTCCGGAAAAATCCTGTTTCCTTTACAAGTTTGTTATAAATATTTTTAACTCCAGCTCAGGCTAGTTGTAAATCAAAACCACCACGCTCAAGATGAGTATTGTGCAACACTTGATTAGTTAACAACCGCCACACGCGAGGTATCTCGTTTTCAAGTTATCATCTGTTTTGCTTTTGTGATACAAAGTAGAAGATTATGTCAGGTCGGTGCTGCAATCTCGTGAATATTTATCCAACTACTTGGATGTGACATGCATCATGTTGCATTTTAGATGGGGAGAATTAATATTTCTGCTGTTGTTTTGTGTTTATTCTATGATAATTAGTTGAGTAAACAAGGGAATTATTGAATTATACACATTTATATTTGCAACCTCTTATTGGCATTGAAAATATTAATAAATCTTGTGAATAATTACAGCTTGTTCTACAAAAAAATAAAATTTAAAAGTGTTAGTTGTCTTTCATCAGAGATCTATTGTTTTTACTAATAAATGACAAACTTTATGTTTGATAACATACAATATGTAAACGTTAAGATTGGCAATACATTTTAGGTTCATATCTTTCTGAAAAATTAATAATTTCTTATATTTATTCTTAAGTGACGAACAAACAGTAGTAATCCATTTACTATACCCAAAAGATTAATACAAATGTTGGTGGTAATATTTAAATTAATAAAATTCGATGAGATATTTTTTACATCTCAAATTATGAATTATTTTGTAGTACAAAAATTGTCTGCTAATTTCATGCGCATATTTTGACACTTTCTATGTAGTTGTACTAATAATAAAGGCATAATATCTTTTCAGTTAGCGTTTTTGGAAAGTGATAACACTTTTAAGGTTTTTGAATAATTACAAATGAAACAAACCTTTTTATGACCTTAAATTGCATCCACACTGGACGAATATTTTGTGGTTTGTGTGTGGACGCCTTGACAAACATTTTTAGATGTGAATAATATCACGCCACCATTTTTGTTCGGCCAAATTGTTTTTGGTATTAGTGAACTTTTGTTGAGTGCGATGAAGGAGCCCTTTGTACCACAACCATTGCATTTAGTTTATTGTCCAGATTCATAGTTTTTTGTGAAATTTCGTGTTATATACACAGTGTAATGCAGTAGTGACCATGAGTTTCAAAAAATGCTTACTCGATGAATATTTATAGTAATTTCAGATGTGTGATATGATATTTCAGAGAGGAGGCGTTCTTGACCCAGAGCTCCCAGTTGTACTTGGAGACCTGTATCCCGGCTATGGGAGATGTGTTCTGTATCGCACAGAGTTACCGGGCCGAGCAGAGTCGTACTAGACGTCACCTGGCAGAGTGAGTACACCTCACCATACTCTTTTACTATTTTCTACAAAAACAGAACCTGTATACTCATGTATAGATGAGCCGCTTTGAAAGCGACCTGCGCAGAAATTTCTTGCGCATAGGGAGTGTGAGGAGCAGAAGCTCGACCACACTTACTGCTACCCCTCTTTCACTGCTTGATCTATTTCCATTACGAGACACAAGTGGGAACCAAGTACTTTGCTTCCCTGCGTTTGTGTTTTGGAACATTGTTGTGTTATTTCCGTTGTTATGTAACAACAAATACTATTATTTATATTAAGAATAGTCCATTGCATCTATTTAATGTATTAGTATAATTAAGAAGTATTTTAACAAAATGTTTGTTGTTAACAGCTGTTGTTATTATTATTGTGTTTGTAAAACAGCTGTTATGTAACACATACCCTACAAGTGGTAAAGTGGCGACTAAGGAGTGGTTGGTAAGGAATGTTGAGGGGGATGTGAGTCCGCGCTTCTTCTTCCTCTCCACATTTTTCTCTCTCACTCCCCCCTTCCTTCCCTCGCACTGTTCACTTAACAGGTCACTTTCAAAGCGGCTCAACTATAGTATCTACTGGCTATCTATAGCATTCTTGCTGCTTGTTTTTTTACACTTCTAAAATTCAAGCTTTCTTTCCATTCTCCTGCGGAATGATGTCAATTAGCGATAAGCAATTAATGCTGATTCGGCAGCAATCATACTAACGAAGCGGTTTACTGCCGATGCATCAGGAATTCAACATTTTTTATAAACAGCCAGCTAACAGCTGTGTTTACACTTGATGCATTTTGTACTCGGCTGCGGTAGAAATTGTCTGTTCGTCTGTTATTTCAGCAATCGAGTATTGTTGAATAATTGCAACAAAATAGAACTCCTCAAACTCCTCAATAGCTCTTCTGTAAATGAGCAATTTTTGCATAGTGCAATACTTTACAGCAGTGGGTCATAAACGTTTTTGGTGCTGTTCCACCTAATATATTTCAAAACATTTATATATCACTGATTTATATACAAGAGTAAACCATGTATCTGTAAAAAATGTTATTTTGACATTATTAATATTTAAGACTATTCTTAGGTAAAGAGTTGCTGTTTTACCTTTACAATAAATAAAACAAAAATTTATTTTAAAGGTTACTTTGAAAACTTTTGTGTAGAGTTTTACGTTTAACCCTTTGAGCGCCGCCGCTCCCGCGCGCCGTCGTTCGCTAGACCGCCAGGCGTTTGAGCACCGCACGGATCCAATACCGCCACGGCAAAATCACCCGTTTTTGCATGGTCACATATTAAATTACATAACTTTCGTAAATTTTGAGCTAGCCTTTTAGTTTTGTTTTTGAGGGGAAGAGATGTACTTTCAGTTGATGTAATAAATTACAGTTTTATTATTTTTTTTTTACATTTGTTTAGTAGTATGTATGCCTGTCGTAATTAAAAAAATAAAAAATCTTAAGTTTGAGGTCCAAAAACACACTGAATAAGTAATTTGGGCTCAAATAACGTTTTTTTAACCTAAAAGTACGTATTGTTTTGAGCATATACTAAAAGTTACAAATATATTCCACAGAAATTGCATAAAATAATGTAATTTAAGTAAAATTCAAAAAATTTCAAAAATTCCGCTGTAGGATGAAGATACACTTGTTACTATAGAAACAAGTAAATATCAATATTTTATAGTTTAAATGAAGCAGAGCAATACAATTCAAAGTTGATATAAATATATTTAAATATATTTTATATATATTATGTTTAAACTATAAGGACAAAGACGTAAAGTTCACAGAGCCACTATAGTGGCCCGCGGCGCTCAAGGTACCGCATACAGCGAGCCACTATAGTGGCTCACGGCGGTCAAAGGGTTAATATAATAACTGAAATTTGTAATAAAATATTACTAATGTAAAAATTTAAAAACTAAATGTGTTGTTGACTAGCAACAGAAACAAATTCAGGATTATTTGGAAAATATTAACAAAAATAAATAACCTTTACCAGGATAATTTTATATTTTTCAAATGTAATTACAGTAATGCGAATACAAAACAATTTTATTTAACCCTAGAACTGGCAATCGCCACATATGCGGTTCATTTGGTCTTCCAGAATTGGCATCGTCGCATATGCGGTCCATTTGCACTGTTTTGTTTTCACAACTCGTGAAAGTGTTTAATTATTAACCAATCACGTTTTATCTCATACCAATGTAAGGAAGAAGAATCAATCTACATATCGATACCGGTTTTGTTGGTCTTTGCTTTTATGTTACACTTGGCGGGATATACGATCGACATTTTTCGCAAGAGGTGGTACTGCGTCAAGAGTTTTCAACACAATAACCTCGAATTGGTCTCGTTTTGAAGGGGAGGAGTCAAGCTACGCGGCAATGTTGCAAACATGTCGAAAAAGTATTCCCTACAGCTGTGAGAGTACCAGTACACTTACTTTCTGGACGTGCCTCGTAGAATAAAATACGGGTACGGATTTTTATATAAACTAGTATAAGTATAATTTTATGCATTTAACCCTAGAAGTGTGGAACCAGCATATTGTATGTCGGTTCAGTTTTTCATTAAAAATAATTATTTATCTTTAAACAATCACCATGTTTTTGGTATCATTGAAATTGTGAGGTCCCACTCTACAATTTTCATATAAAAGTTTTTTTCTAACATCAATATTACGGTCGTGGTGAAATGTTTTCTGAAGAAGTCATCATTTGAGTTGAATTTCGCAGGTGGCCGGGTCAAAGAAATACGTCATTTTCAACCAATCACAGCAAGTTACGTATTGCCTGCAAACAGTGCTGCCATATGTCAATAGACGCGGAATGAAGTATTCTTTCTTCTAGTGTAAACAGAAAGTCATTAGAATGAATAGTTGGTTTACTATGAATATTCTAAAAAGGGGCAATTCTAAAGTTGTAAACCAGCATATTTTATGCTGGTTAGTATAATGACATTCACACAGTTATTTATTGTCAATAAAGAAAATAAAAAAAAACAGTATAAAGTGAAAGAAACGATCTACCGGTACAATCTTTCAGCGGTAAATTTAGTTCAGTAGGTTTCCGGCAGTGCAAACCGAAAGAGATGAATCACGGCGTCGCATCAAGACCAACCCAACCCATCCCTGTCGGTCATTGTTGACCATTTTATTTCACCACGAGCTTATTTTTTTACCGATTTTCATAATTTAGGTCTCTATTTTTTCAGGTTGAAATACTCTACTGCATAAATGCATATGAAATGATAAAAACATTATAAAACAATATTATTTTGAACTATAATATCTATTGTTTATATAGGCTATTGTCAAAAATTTTACAATGCAAGGTTTTACAATATTTGACACACAACATTTATTTTTTACTCAATTTCAAAAATTATTGAGTGTATTTCTTTCAAACATTATGTGCTAACATAATATAACAAGTAAAAAAATTAAAAAAATGTTTTCATATTTTTTTTACGTTGCAAACCAGATTATTTTTTATGAGTAAATTCTTCAACGTGCGACTGTTAACAAAAAATGTCATAACTCAGTTCCTTCTCTAAGTATTTGAACATATCTTATATTTTATTTTAGCCAAACAAACATACTTACTAAGGGTATATTAAAAAATTACATAAACATAAAGTATAAGTGAAAATTTGTAGCTTGTTTCTGAATTTTGTTACAAAATATTTTCATTTTTCAAAAGATTTTTTTTTTTTGTAAGCTTATAATAAAATAACAGTTTATTTTGTTGTTGTTTACTTTTAGTGTTTTCAAATAGCATGTATAATTTACAATAGAAAACTGTTTTTCATATAAATATATAGTTACATTTGGAGGTAAACAAAATGAAAAGCCCAAACCCTTGTACATTTTTGTACATTTTCGCTTTTGTAAAAAAAAATTGCAAAATTACAATTTTTGTTTAATAGAAATTTTTAATATATTTTCTAATTTGGCATAAAATTCTCTACATTTTATACATTTAACATTTTGACCTTACTTTAATATTTCAATAACTTACAGAGGTCCAAACTTGAAAATTTCATAGAAAACTTTTTGCAATTTACATTATTTTCATAAAAATATATACTAAACCAAAGAATATCAAAACATTTATTCCTATTTCAAAAAGTACAACTTCTGAGAAGAAAAACGATATATAACAATATATGTTTTCTTGATATTAAGTATTTTTTACGAATTTTTTTACAAAATCCTTGCAACACGTCAAAAATGGACTGACGTTTTATCTTTGGTAACATGGACACACTTCTAGGGTTAAAGTGCAACAAACTATATATTGCCGAAATCAGCATAAAGTTTGGAAGAAAATGTATATCTCAGATTTCTTTCTTGATACACAGGAACTTTGCTAGGCAACGGAATATTTTGGTAAAAAATTCAAAAAAAAAATTGTTGACAGTAAAACAAAATTTGGTGTGGTTTTTTTATAATTTATCTAATTTCTTTAGGCATATTTAGATTCTGTAAATCTTTTCTGAAAATAATCATGTATAATATGTTACATTTGGAGTAAGTTAATTGGTATAAATACTTGTCTAAAAACCCATTACATATCAATCTAAAATTCTGTGGCATTTCAGGAACAACCATTGCCAGTTCTAGGGTTAACAAATGAATGAGATAGATGGGCTTGGATGTATCAACTCAAAATTGTAATGTCTGGTGAAATGGCAAGTCATTCTCAAAAGAGGCCAGTCTATTACTGTAATTGTTATTTAGATATATTAAGGATGAGAATCCAGCTTCACACAAGTACAAAGTTGTGAATGGTAGAAAAATTTCACTGCTCTCTCTGCGATCTCACAGTACTCTTGGCGTCTTTGGATCCAAAAATTGATAAGAGTAGTTTGGTTAAAAACTTCTTTCAGATCTGAATCACAGTTTAATTCAAACAATTGCTCTTTTTAAGTTGTTTAAAAAATTCAGTTATTACTATTTTTGCGATATCACAAAATGAATTTTTGACCCACATATCAACATCAAAGTTTTCTGGAAAGAATTTGCACAAATTTTCCTTTAACTCTTTGTAAAACATTGTAACGTTTACTGATATCACGTAATAGTGTGTTACTAAGTGAAAGCTTATTTTTGTATACAAAGGTTCAAAAGTGAAGGGAACAGTGGAACCTTCCCTTTCTTAGCTTCACCATCTGCAAAACCTGAATCTTCTGACATACTTGAAATGGAGTATTGTATGTTCCTTGAAGGCTCCTGTTAACATCATTGAGCTTAGGGAAAATATCTGCCAAGTAAGCCATCCTACAAAGCCATAATTCATCAGTGAATCAATATCCCATGCCCTAATTCGATAACAGGAGTAAAAAATGTCCCTCAAAATGTTAAGACATGGCCCAAATTGAGGTTCTCAGTGATAGCCAAGAATACAAACACAGAATAAATGGCAGCTCTCAATATGGGCCATGTCTTGTCACAGTAAATCTATTCTAAATCAGATATTTATTATTCAATATAAATAATGTTGGTGTCATTAGATCTGTGATAAAATCCTCTAAATAATTCTTGAGAAAAATTGCAGGTTCTTAAGATATTCAAAGTTTTAATGGCCGCCATTTTGAAAATACTAAAGATAATTTCATTATACATTTTTCAGTAACTGGCCTTGTTATCATATATATTTTATAGGTTTATTATTGTTTGTTTATTAGTGTAGCAGAGGTTAGTATAACATGTTTACACTTGTTAGTTTTCAAAGTGGTAATGTGTGGTGTAGTGTTTTAAAATGTTTATATTGAATATTGGGAAATTGTTAGACTCATACATTCTCAAATAAGGAAATACGCAAACAAGAAAATAATAAATATGATTTTTTAGCATAGGTTATATATAAATGAAAAGAGAAGACAAATTTTTATTGTATAAAACTATCTGTCCAGATACTCTCATGTTGAGGCAGAGTGTCCGTTTATCTCATTTGATGATCTGCTGGACCGGCTGGAAGACTTGGTCTGCGATGTAGTTCAGCGAGTTCTCGACTCCCCGTATGGTGAGATTGTCTACGAGCTCAACCCTGTAAGTACTTTACCATGATAAATATTCACAATGAAGAAGATTTTCTCATGTATTGTTGCATTTCTATTTTATTTTGTTGTTTTTAGACATTTTATCTTATATTATCTTTAAATTCTAATTGCTTTCATATCTTGGCCATTATAAAGATCAATAATTGATACCTTGTTATTATCCGGAGGCCACTATTTTTCAAAGAGTTTTTCTTACCAAGGACCTAAAAAGACTACATTATTTTAGAGAAGCGACTTTATTTGAATTACTGTCTAAATTGCATGTCATTATGACGATCAGTTCTTGTTTTCTACCTTCCAAAAGGAAACAATGTTGGCGAGAAGGAGGCCACTCTGTCCCTATCCTTTTATTTGTTACTAGGCTATATAAGTAGGATATGTACGTACATACATACGTATTATAAATATAAAACTTTAATGACCGTTCACATGATCAGAGCTTGAATACAGAAATTTGTCTTTCATTGCTGAAGCGCACTGATGGCCACATGGGCATTTCCGATCGGTACGTTCCCAACCACGGGTCATGTGCCAAATCGGTCAACGTGATCTAACATGAGAAAAGTCGGACAATCTGGGGCGTGATCTAAGGTCGGGAAAATAGCGATAAGAAACGCCCTGGCCACCACTCCACACTACTGACAAAAATAGAAAAATGAGATAGTACCCAAATTCAAGCTCAGATCACGTGAACACTCGTAAAAGTTATCTTTAACTTTGGTACTACTAACAACATACTTATGATAACCTAATTTAAAGCTACTTATATCAGGGTGGCCACCCGACCGTGAAAACTGGGAATCTTTCTGTAGAACTAAGAAAATCTCATAAAACATTTCTCCATCTTTAAGAACTTATGAAATCAAGATATAATTTCATTCTTCCTTGAATCAGGACCTGATTAATCTCAACTTATTTTTACGTGACATTGTTCATAAAACTGTGAATAAAGATCGACATATATTCACAAGCCTCATCTGACACCGGTTGCATTCACTAGTGTAGTAAAGTTTATCTCCGTTGGTTCTACCCGTGTCACAGCAAGTCCCCAAACACGTAACGATCAATTAAAATCGGCCCACCGATCGTCTCGGGCCTAAGCCACTATACGAGTGGTAGCTGTAAGCAGCAAAGCGATGGTGGCCAAGATACAAACAGTGTTTTTCTGTTTGAGTTTTATTCAGTCACCGAAATGATTCTCTGAACAAAGTTGTACAACTCTTATTCTTGAATAAGACCAGCGTTTTGAAAAGATGTTTGTTGATTGTGCAGGCCTAAAATGTACAGTGTTCGCCCTATAAATTGGCTTAGAGTTCGATTCTGTGAGTATTATTATCTTTTTGACAGTCTGATAAAGAGATGGAACCTGGTATTTTTAGTGCACCAGAACATCAGTTGGATTTTTACCGGACCTGATAAGATACCTTTTTGGAGAAGAGAATGGTTTGTGACAACAAGTAAAGCTAAGAAGGAGGCGGTTGGGCCCAACATGATGCGCAGCAATAACAGAATGATCAGAGTTCTAAGCAGCAGGGAAAAAGGTAATGTCCCGAATTTGCAACAGATAAGCGGCATCATGTGGTACTACCATGCTGCTCACACATTGTCTGGCCAGAGTCAAGCGTTCTCCGAATATGTAAACTTTAGGTTGCCACTCTAATGCTTACAGCCCACCACTTCCCACTTGTACCGTGGCCAAGGTCTTGGTTGACCTATGAATGATTACTCCTCGGTTGGACGTCAGATTACATAGGATAAAACAAAGAAAGTGATGTTGTGTTTTTATATCACGGTCATATCTAAACTTTGATTGAACTAGGTGTGTTTACACTAACAAAATATTGCACAAGTTTTGTGTCCGAGAGTAATAAATCGCTAGCCTAAACGGGCCAGTGTCTGATAGTTGTGTGCAAGAACTGAAGAGCAGTGTCGGTCATTAAAATTTAAATCATTGAATTAAAAGACATTTATCTCATTTAATCCTTTAAATCATTTTTAACTTCTTTTTCTTAGTCATAGGCTGATTTTAATTAAATTATCGTATAAACCATATAAAAAATATACAGTTAAATTCTAATTACGTACAGCAAAATTATTAATACGTAACTGATTACAGTTTTGTGTATGCATCATGTAGAAATTATTAAGTGAATTTTTCTAATCATACCATAATTTATTAATATGAAGTTTTTAATAGTTGGTTTGCAAATATACCGTTTAGGAATAAATCTCTTAAAGTACATATTTCTCTTGACTATGTTTGAGTTCTGGAATTATCTAAGAAGCACAAAAATTGTTCATAAATCGAAAGTCCATGATTGAAGTTTTTGGTAATTGCAGGTTACGTTCAAAAATCAGGTAAATCTCTATCTTTAAAGATTAAAATTCTCACCTTGCCTTGTGTATATATTTTGGAAAAGTTAAAAGTTTTATAAAAAACCTCAACAATTAGATCCATGTATGTTTAATTATATTTAATATGAAATTGTGTAATATTTAATATTATAAATACATTCTTATACAATATGGAAATGGCCAAATCTACTTAAGTGTTTATAATAATATTCCACAATCATATTAAGACTGTAAATTTGATACAATTTATTTCTTTCTTCGGAGAAATTACTCTTATCGATTTCACGAAGAACTAGGTTTAGAGCTTATATAATTCAAATTGGCTCTTGGTTCCTATACTATATTTTAAAACAGTAAATGTCTTACTTAATAAAAGGACTTAAATTTGTTGTTTTAAATTTAAAAGTAGTAAATTATTATTATTGTTTGCGTATCCTAGTTATTGGAAACACATTTGTGCCATTCATAATAATTCACTAACTTTTATTGTGTGAATACATGACTGATCTATAAAACCTTTACAGCGTATGCAAAATACTTGGAAAGTTACACTTATGTTTACTGTTAATTTTATTAAATTAATTTTTCCAATTTAATAATACATGTTTCATTTCATTGCAGGAATTCAAGGTTCCCAAGAAGCCGTTCTTGCGTATGAACTATTCTGATGCCATAAAGTACCTGAAAGACAACAACATCACTAAAGAAGATGGTTCTTTCTATGAATTTGGAGAGGTGAGCAATGCGTTTCTTTATGTGTGTAACTTTGTTCCTTCCAATATAATTGATTTATTCTTTAATTACTTGTTTAATTTCACCTCTGTACTTCTTGTACAAATAAAGAAATTATTCATTAATTCATTCGTTGTGATATAGGCCTACATGTAAACATGTTTCTTCGTTATAGTACAAAAACTAACTTTTAGTCTCATAGCTGAATGTATCCAGTAATCATACTAGACAGATTTGATTTGAGTATGTCCAATCTTGAGAGTATTCACTTTTTAAGTTGATTCTTGATTAAACTTCCTAATGAAATCCTTTGGTTTTGTAGCAATGTATATTTAAAGTTCTAATCATAATATTAGCAATGCCACTTCTGTTTAACTTTTCTACTAAATGCTTTAATTACACTTTTTAATAATCCATCAAAGTTCTTATAGAAGTTGTGATGATACCCAGTTGAAATCGGTTCACTTAATACACCTCACTCCCGCAAATGTGATGGATGAATCTTCATACTGTGTAGCCTCTTGCCATCTTATTTGACCTAACTAACAATTTTTTTATATGTTCCGATTTTATTAGTAACCATAATGATGGAGGTACTAGGCTCCTTTTTACTGAGAGTAGGAGATCAAAATAAAGTATTACAATTAAGTTATTTCAAGATTTTTTAGGGGTTATTTTGTAGGGAGTTAGATTTTCATAAGTAGCAATTGCACAGATTTTGTGGATTTAGTGCAGGCAATGCACAGACAGACCGTGGACTTGGTCTACTACGTGGGCCCGTGGCAGATTAGGATCAGAACAGCTGGTTCTGGTGTTTGCACATTTTTGAAACGCTCTTTATCACTTGTACCTTTCTGCTGCCTCCTGGTCACATCCTACCCACCTTCCTCCTTCCTACATCCTCCATTTATAATTTCCTGTCGAGATCTGTTTAGTTGATAAAGATACGATCAAGTGAACAGAGGTTTCGTCTCTACAACCATACATCTGTTCTATCACCTTTGACTTCTTATTTAAGTGAAAATTGATATAGATGTTTTCAGTTTTTTATGATATTGTTAAGTTTTAACATTGAAATTTGCAGGACCTGATAAAACTGGTTCTGAATAAATTCCCTTTTTTACATTTAGATTAAGAGCTTCCATTGAGGAGTATGTAAATTAATTTACAAAGATTAAATGAGAGATCTAGAAAGTATTGATGTGTTGAAATGAATGTTAATGGTGAAAAGATTGAGTAACAACAAATTATATTTTCCAATGGCATACTCATTGGAGTAAATGTTGAAGATTTTGAATTATTATCACTTATACGGGGATATTCACTTATGAATTGTGAATTCACTTAAGTGTAGTCTTGCAATATCATTATATGGACACTTCATGGAAGTGATTGTATTATTTAGTATTTCTTTATCGTAAGAGAAGAACTTATAATAAAATGTTAGTATTAACGTTAGTTCAGTGCATGAATAACGAATTTATTTCGAACAGAAAATGTCCATAGTAATTTCTATTAAAGTTCAATATTTGTTTTATTGAGTTGAGAGTATTCTGAAATTTCAAGTTTTAACAGAAAAATTAAGGTTTACAGTTTATTTTCAAATTATTAAAAGTGTACGTAGAACCAGGTGATTTCTTTTTTTTATTGGGTGGCTGAATTTTATTTAGACAATTAGTTTATAAACCTTTGTATGAGTTTTTGTTAAAAGATAATACACAATGTTTTTGTTAATAGATATCAAATGTCATTAATTATGAAAGTCCAATCTATTGAAACGATTGACTTTAATTTTTTACTTTAATTTAATTGCATGTACAATATAAGTACACCCTATGGCTTCCCAAAATAGCAAAACTCTGCATTAAATTATTATGACTGGCCAATATTCTCAACAGTTTTAACTTAAAAGACAAGGCTAGGACTCATTAACTTACTGATTTGATTACATTTGTGAGTGTGGAAACATTGATTGCAAACTTCCATAGGCACTCTACTCGTGATCTGCAAGCCATTCAAAATTTCAGTGTGACTCTGATGTGGCCACGTAGGGTCTTGAGGGACAACTGCAATATACGTAATTTGGCAACCTACCCACACTCGATAATTTTATTCCATCTCTGTATTCTTGTTACAAAGCTGGATTTGAATGTTTTGACAAAATCCTTGCATTTGCAACAATGTATCTTAATAAATTAAGTGGTGTGTCTAATGAAGAATTGAAGGGTTATCATCTTTGATTGGCACAGGATATCCCCGAGATGCCAGAGAGAAAGATGACGGATGCCATCAATCAACCGATCATGCTGTGCCGTTTCCCTGCGGGTATCAAGGCCTTCTACATGGCGCGCTGTCCGGAGGATAACCAGCTCACCGAGTCTGTGGACGTCCTGTTGCCCAACGTCGGGGAGATCGTGGGAGGTTCCATGCGTCTGTGGGATCACGACTCTCTGATGGAGGGCTACAAGAGTGCTGGTATCGACCCCACACCCTATTACTGGTATACTGACCAGGTAATGGAGACAAATTGATAAATTGATTGTTTGTTCCTACATATACTTAACATTTACCCCACTGCAACTTTCTTACTCTCAACCTGATTGACCCTGTACCATGAGAACACAATGGTGTGGATCTCTAGTACAAAAGGCATATCCAGAAACTGATGAGCAAGGAGGTTGTAGCCTCTTCCGTATGTCCACTGTAACTCCCTTGTTCTAATTGCCAAATACACGTCATAAAAAGTTGTTAAAATTATATTTTGGAACTGGAAGTGAATATTAAAGGCACTAATATTTCAAATATGATGAAAATCAGTAATGGTTTGTAATTTATTTTTCTAATCTTATTTTTTGTATGTGTTGATTTGATTTAGTGTTAATTTTTTAAACTTAGTGTTTGTTTATTATTAGCCTATTTTACATTATTCTCTTTAGAATTAAATGTTCTTAAAGTTTTGGTTAAAAAGTTTACCTGTTTATTAACCATTTAATGAAGTTAATGTACCTAAAAACTAAAGCTATTTACAATAACAACAACTGATTGTGCCTGATCCTATGATCCTAGCACACTGTGTATTTGTTTACTAAATTGATTTCAAATTTTATTTTTTTTTTTAACTAGCTTTAAATTTTATTTAAATTGACTTAAACTATTTTAATATCCATATTGGATTGATTATCCAAGATGGCAAAGAGGAACTCTAATCCTAATTGTGCTGCGTGTAAAAGTAAAGTTTACAAAAATAGTAAAGCGGTTTGCTGCAATGGAACGTGTAAATCTTGGTTCCATATTCGATGTGTATCGATCAGTGACGAAGAATATCAAGAATATTTAGATATTGGAAATAACGGGTCTTGGTTATGCGTGAACTGTAGGCTGCCGGCAGCCAAGTGTATGGAACGTTCCCGTAAACTTAAAGATGACAGTGAAGAGGTATGTTCGGGCTGTTATCCTCACATGAAAACTCTTATTGACGAAATTCACCAGTTAAGTTCAAATCAAAAAGCCTTGTGTGAACGACTTTCTTTAGTTGAAAGTGAGAATGTTAGGATAAGGTCTGCTTTGGACAATCAGGCAGAAGTCCTGAGCGACTTGATTGATGGAAAAAGTGTTAGTTGCACCACATATGCTAGCAAAGTAAAAGTGGGTAAAGATGTAATGTTAGAGCAACACAATAAAAACAACCATTTAATATCAACTATTACTGAGGATAAACCTTCAAAGTGTTTGCCTATCGCAGGTGGGCCTAAATTAAGTTCAGTGATTGACCTTGCTAAAAATGGCAGTACAGACAGTCTTCCAGGCCAGCAGTGCACACTGAAAACGGTGGAAAGAGCTGTAAATGGCAGGGGAGAAGAAACTAGAAGACGTTCAGACTTTCGTGTACCCAGTAGGCCCAGTGGGAATGTCGAAGATTTTCAATCTTATAAATCAAAGCATACATCGAACAGGGAGAAAAAAGGGTCTACATCAAATCGTAGTGGCCTAACGGGCAGTGGCAGTGCTAATGTTGATGTTGAACATAACCTTACAACGGTGAGTAAACGAGAATATTTGTTTATTTCACGACTTACATCAACTACAACTAAGGATGAAGTCAAGAATTTCTTAGCGCATCGCGAATGTAATGATGTTTTGGTTGAGAAATTGAACTCAAAATACCCTGAGGAATACTCCTCTTTTAAGGTTAGCATTTCCGCAGATAAGTGGGGAACTGTGTACAAATCAGAGTTTTGGCCTAAAGGTGTTTATATTAATAGATTCCACTTTAAGAAGTCTTTAAACACACAAACTTGGAAAGCCAATTCAGTGACATAACTTTGAACAGTGATGTAGTTGCAGTCACTACAAATTCTGGTAATTTAAGTGTAAAATCTCCGAGGCTAAATATTGTCAATGTAAATAGGCCTAGCCTATCTCGGAGTGTTTGTGAACTGGGCTTTGAATCTGAACAGCCTTTAAATGTCTTGTATTGGAATGTACAGTGTATTACAAACAAAATTGATTTTATAAATCTAATGGCTAAAACACATCAGTCTGATGTAATTTGTGTTAATGAACACTGGCTGAAAGAACATGAAATCAGCAACCTTGCATTGCCAGGTTACGTTGTTGCATCATATTTTTGTAGAACTGTTAAAATTCATGGTGGATCCATAATTTTAATTAAAGAGAATCTGGACTTTGAAGTGTATGATAAGTCCATAATTTTTGCGGAAGAAATTGACTGTGAAGTATCTGCTGTGATATTGCCTGGCTGGAACACGGTTATTGTGACATTATATCGATCACCTTCAGGTAATATAAATTCTTTCTTTGACAAACTCCATTCTGTTTTCACAAGTGTGCATGGTGTTAAACTTAACATTATTGTGGCTGCAGATTTCAATATTAATTTTCTTAACTCTGATGAATACACTGTTCAGTTGCGTGACCTTATAAGTGATTTTGGCTTGCACATCACGGTACGTGATATCACTCGACCGAGTGGAACCAGTTCAGGGGGCTCTTGTATAGACAATCTTCTTACGTCAATTCATCCAGATCGTTGGACTGCTACAGTTATTAACACTGCGGTATCAGACCACAATGCAATTTTGTTTACTGCTTATTTGGAGTCTCATGAGAATATGTCTAAACATAGTAATATTATTAGACCTGTAAATAGTTTTAAATTAGTCCATTTTGTAAATCTTATAAACCAAATAAATTGGATTAGTGTTTACTGCTCCAAAGGTGATGTAAATAGTAAATTTAAAATATTTTTTGATCTATTTTTATCAGCATTAAATACATCTATTCCACTTAAATATATTTTGAATAAAAAGAAAAGTGTATGCTGTAAATGGTACCATGTAGGCCTTATTAAATTAAAACAAGAGTTGGATAGGCTGTATTTTCTAATGACTAGCAGTTCCACTGGCTGCGAGACTATAAGGGGAAAGTACCACCAGATGAAAAAAATGTATAAATCTGAAATAAGAAAAGCTAAATTTAATTATAACAGTAGCCTTATTGATAACTCTAAAAATAAGACAAAAGCTGCATGGAATGTAGTGAATCAAACACTTAATGTAAATAGAAAGCCTGTACTAAAACCAAATGGGCTAACTTCTGTAAATTTTAATGAGTTTTTTATCGAATCTGTTGATAATATTAGTAATAATATACCACCTAGCAATAGTGATTATCATCTGTATTTGAGAGCTGTCAGTTCAAATCAAAACAATGTTTTTAGTTTCTCTTTGGAGGAATTCACTGTGGAAAGTGTGTACACAGCGATTTGCAGCCTAAGCAACAGTACATGTCTTGATATATATGGAATGAATGCTCCTATTCTTAAGTTAGCTGCTAAATACATTAGTGAAGTCTTAGCTTATTTGTTTAATGAGTCTATAAGTCAGGGTGTCTTTCCTAATATTTTAAAACAAAACAAGGTTATTCCTGTTCATAAAAAAGGTGCCAAAGATGAACCAAAAAATTACAGGCCTATCTCTATTGTGCCAGCAGTGTCTAAAATACTGGAATCCTTAGTGCATAATCAACTTGTAAAATATGTAGAAGGAAACTGTCTGTTATCTACTAAACAGTTTGGCTTTAGAGCGAAACGTAGTACCATTGATGCAGTTCAAACATTAATAAATGATTGTCTAAATGGAGTTGAAAATAAAGACTGCTCAATCTTTAGATCATTTGACATGTCTAAAGCTTTTGATACCGTTGTACATAGCATTCTAGTTGATAAGTTAGTTTTTTATGGTTTCACTGATGTTACTGTGAAGTTTTTTAGATCCTACTTAACAAATAGATATCAATCAGTGTTTCTAAATGGTTCATTTTCTCCGTCTTTAAATGTTAAACATGGCGTACCACAGGGCTCAATTTTGGGTCCAACACTGTTTATTTTGTACATAAATGACCTGCCTTTTAATTTAAGTTCTGTTGGTGCTAGTAGTTACCTGTTTGCTGATGATTTAGGTGTGTATGTTAAAAAAAAGAGCCTTGAAGTCATGAGATCAGTCTTAAGCCAGCAAACCAGAGTAATAAATGATTGGTGCGCTGCTAACAAGCTTTGTATTAACATGGAGAAGGTTGTTGACTTACCTGTTAGTTTAAGTCACTTTGATGTTACCAGTAGTTTAAAATTTCTTGGAATTAATATTCAATCTAATTTAAAATGGGAAAATCACATAAACATCTTATCTACTCGTGTTAGCAAGGGTATATTTGTACTTAGGATACTGAAAGATAGTGTAAGCACAGATACCTTATTATGTGTTTATTATGCATACATTCACAGCCTATTGTCCTATGGCACTTCCCTCTGGGGCAATTATCATGGAGCTCAGAGACTTTTTGTGTTGCAAAAAAGGTCCATCAGATTAATATGTGGGGTATCAGCTAGAACACATTGTAAACCTCTCTTTATAAAATAAAGAATTCTTTCCCTGCCATCTATTTATGTATTGTCTGTTTTAATGTACATAAGAAACAATTTGTCTACTCTTGAGGATTACACCTCAGTACATGAACACAACACAAGATACAGGCAACATTTGGTGACAAAGAGGTGTTGTTATACTCTCACTCAAAATAGTTTCGTCTACCAAGGGATTAAAATGTATAATTGTTTACCACAACATCTTAAGGTGCTGCCTGTAAATAAATTTAAGAATAGTATTAAGCATATTTTATTGGATGAATGTCTGTACAGTGTTCAAGAGTATTATGACATAAACTTTCTTAATTATTGACTGTTATTAATTGTTGTAACTTATTAATTTATTGTTGTTGTTGTTGACACTTGTCCTGCATTCTGTAATGTGTAATGACAAATAAAGGAATCTGAATCTGAATCTGAATCTAAACAAAGTATGTTTTTGCGAGACAGAATCTTGCATATTTTGTCTGATATCTGAGAAATGAGTGCTCTTACAGGTCTGGGACCTATTTTATTCTATTTTTTAGTTCATTTTACATAACATCCAATAAATTCAACAACTATCCTTACGCCATAAAAACATCAGTTTCGCTTTATTTTTTGCCCTTTCCTAGAAAATCAGGTGAAATCTTTCGCTAGCCGTAGCTTGCTAACAAAGCGTTTCCGGACATATGTTTATATGAACTTTTTTTCATTATTTTGATGACAGAAATCACCTTAGAATTTTGTTGGGTTACTCGTGGGACACTCTGTATACACATTTTATATATATATTTATAGGCCTATATGAAATACAGTATATATAAGTATAGCATGTCACCTTAAACAAGTTTTAGTGAAACATATAATTTTCATTATTTCGTAATACCTAGGTGAACACATTTTATACTACATTGCCTACAGGTGTGGTTATTTTCATGATCATCGAAATAACAACAAACATCAGGTGTCTGCATTAAAAGAAAAGTAATATTTTCTGCAGTTATGCCGACTAAAAACAATAAATGTATAATGAATAAGATTAGGAAGAGTCGCAACCTGTTCAGTGTTACTATCTAACAGACAAGAGTCCTATGTAGACAAAATTTCATGACGAGGCTTGGATGGTCTCGTCATAGCATGGTAATTAGTAGTTTAAAGATTTTCTATCCGTAATTGTAACATTTTTAGTAGTAGAATTCATTGATTAAAGTTGTGTGAAGTACCAGTTATCTGACTGAACCATTATGTTTCAGAGGAAGTATGGAACCTGTCCTCATGGTGGTTACGGTCTGGGGCTGGAGCGATTCCTATGCTGGTTATTGAACCGTTACCACATCCGCGAGGTCTGCCTGTACCCACGGTTCCTGGAGCGTTGCCGTCCGTAGGACATCAGACCGTCAGCGTTTACCCTTGTCTACTTATTACATTTTCATATGTTCCTTGATACAACACAATCAATATCTTTTTTTCCACCTAAGTTCTTATTCTGGGCATAGTTGGTGTATTTAATACGCAGACAGCTTTTATTGTATACTCCTGGAGCTAGGTAACAATGTATATAGCATTTATCATAAAGAGTTTATGTTGGAAACGTTTTAGATTTTGATACTTTTATTACGAATTTTTGTTTAAGCTGTATAACATTGACTTAATTTTAATTTGATATACTGGAACAATTAATTTATATTGGTTGATGAAAACATAAAAGTTAATTCATATATGGAACATAGTAGTATCATAAATTCTGACGACTTAGTTTTATTTTATAAGTTGAACTTTTATTCAAGCTTTCAGCTCTTAAGCTTATACTATAGTGTCAATACACTTATTGATCTGTTGGGTTTTTATTTTATTTTACATCGTGAGATAAATTATTCAGGGTCAGTTGTTTAATTTATTTATTACTGTACAAAGAATATTGCATTAAAAATGGCATTAATAAAGAAGTGTCTGTTATTATTTCTATCGTCCTAACAAATAATTTTTTCAACTGATCTTACAGTGAAAACAGTTTATTAGTTTTATAGTTCTGTCGTGCACCAAACAGTTTGATCTTGTGTGGTGCAGTGAAAGGAGATTGACGATGATCTTTTTTTATTACCATCCAAAGTAATGGGAATTTTAAGTTTCACGGATTTGGAGAGTCCGATTGTCATTATTTTTGTTTATTTTGTTGGTATAATACAACCGCAAGTTGTATTCATTGTTTACTTTTTTAGTGGCAGCTGCTAAAGTTAGATATGTTTTATGATATCAGCAGTTTTCGTTTGTTAAAAAAACTGATCAAGTTTTGTGTAAATAATTAAGTGTACCAAATTGTGGAATATTTTATCAAAAGCGTATGGTGAGTCTGCTATGAGTAAAACAAGACTTTACGAGTGTGATATAAATGTTTCAAACATGGCTGTGAAGACATTGAAGATGATGAACACTCCGGACTCAGCCTCAGCACATCAACAATTGATGAAAATGTGAAAAAAGTGGAAGAAATGGTTATGGACAATCACCGTATTACAATCAGAGAAGTCACTGATAATATTGGCATATCAATTGGCTCATGCTATAAAAATTTTTGAATTTTTCTGGAATGTAGGAGCAAAATTTGTTCCAAAATTGTTGAATTTTGAACAAAAACAGCAGCGAATAGAAGTTGCTCAGGAGTCGCTAAATGAAGTCAACAATGATACAGAACTAGTGTTATAACAGGTGACGAAACGTGGGTTTACGGATATAATGTCAAAACTACGGCTCAATCATCCCAGTGGAGGCATTCTGGATCGCCAATACCGAAAAAGGTTCAACAAGTGAAGTCGAACGTGAAGGTTATGCTCAATTTTGTAATTGATCTTAATCTCCATCCAACAATAAGTAAACACGTTAAGGGTTAAATCTCAAGTGAAGAATGTTGGTGAGAAATTTTCGACATAGAACAAAATTAGTTCTGGAAATAACCATTATAACATTAAAATGATTACTGTTAAATAAGAAAACAAAAACTGATTGGAATTTGATGGGCTGAAAGAACAACAATGTTTACTGAATTTAGTAACTACTTATTACTTAGTAAAACAGTAAATAAAATAAAACCAGTATAAGAAAAAAAATTTAGAGCCATTTATCAAATATACATTTTATTACATATATACATATACATTTGGAATTACATAATGTAAGGTCAGATTTCTACACCATGGCTTACGAAGAAATAAAATTCATATAATGATCAAAACCCATTGATTGACCTTTTAACGATGTGTACCTTAGCGATATAACACTTTTTGTTTCAGGTGCCTACATTTCTCTACAGAAATTGTAAAAACCATAATTATAATTCTTCATGTTGGACTAAGAGTGTTAACACACAAGTGTGGACACTTAAAACAACATTATCGTAAGAACTGTTTTTTGTAGATGCTCCACATCTAGTAGACCTAAATCTTGCCCAATGCTACCTTCTTTTCTTCAGAGCACCTTTGTCAGTGATGAAAGACTTGATAGACAATGATCAACATCCATAAAATATTTTTCACCAGTTCTCCATATTTTCATAACAAAGCAACTCAACTGAAGTGCATTTTCTCAATCAATTTGCCTCACACATCTTTTCTAATGCTGCTGCTAATGAATTTCATAACTAATCAAAAATATTAATGCCAAGGCAACTAAAAATTTGTTTTTCTTTAAGTTTGAAGCTAATCTTTATTATTACTATGCCCTAATAGGTAAACATAAAAAATATTAACCAGGGCATTTTAGTTCAAATTAGTGTATTTATTGATAAAAATAGAAAACTGTTAATATTATCTCAATTCAAATTTATGCTACAGTGTAATAAAACTTTATAAACTACTAATTATTAGTATATTTTCTTATCATTTATTTCTAGCCCAACTAGTATGTGGGAGATGTATATTTTGGGCCTTTCTTTTCTGGCTTTATTATTTTCCAATCTAGATCACAGTATCATATGTCATGCATTAACACTTCGTACGCTGTAAGCGGAATATTCCGCCGAGTAAATCTAACTCGAAACGTTCTAAGCGGAATAGATCGCGGAATCCCCTGACAACGCAATATATTTACGTTAGTTCTACAAATTGCTGCCAGAATGCTTGAGAGTGAATATTTGGTGATCTAATATTACGCAATGTGAAGCGTGACTCATCAAAACAGCTGGGACCAATCACAACGGAAGCTTTTGTTTGCTTTGTCAGTCCGCGCCATCGCCAGTGAGCAAGCTGTACGCTCTAAGCGGAAATACTCGCGCGTGACAGTCAGCTGCCGGCGGCCGCTATGTACTGTTGTTTATAACCTGCTATATTGCTTTAGCTGTCTATTATGCGAGGTTATCCATATTGATAATGTGATAAACTATATATCTATGTAAAACATGTGAGGCCAAGCCTGCCCTCCACCCAGATGAGTGTTTTGAGATTTACCACACACAAGTCCAATATTAGTGTGCCTTTTTTATTTTTGTACCATTTTGTGTTTTTTATATATTTTATATTTGTCATGGATTTGTTCCCTTCATTATCTACTAATGTTGTATAAATAATATGAATTACTGTTGTGCTAACTTTTGCTACTTTCAGAAATGTTTATTGGACTTTATATATTGCGTGTATATTTACATGTATATGATGTACTCATATGTAAATAAAATAAAAGCAATACAAAAACTATCATGTGTTTTCAGCAGTTGCAAGACCAATAAACCTAAAAAAATATATAACTTTAAAAAAATTAAAAATTATTATTTTTTTTTTTATTGAACATTAGAGCAATTTTATACAAATTGCTTTCAGCGTACGAAGGGTTAAAACAAACAATCAAAGGTAAGCGTCACATGCAAATGTCTGAATAACTTAAATATCATGCTAATACTAATTAAAACACTAAATAGCGATAAAATGATTAACAATTAATAGATATAATCTATATATACTTATTCTAACGGTAATTAATCTAATTTCTATGGATCCTGATCACGGTCTTGTCCTTAAACTTGACTGTACTGGGGCACACCCGTCACATGTTGGACATAGAGGTCCCGGCTCCACTGGACCGCTGTGGGGACACAACGGCGGGAGAGGGTGACACCGTACTGCCATGAAACACCCAAGCGAGCCAGGGTGTCCCAGTTAGCCCTGTCCCAAACACCCAACGCGCTCTGGCCTCGACTATAGCACGCCAAGCGTCTTCATAGGGCACGGTGACATCGACGATCCGAATGAATGGTTCATCGGAGATGACCACCACATCCGGTCGGAGGCGAACCAATTCATCCGGAACCTCACGATTGACCAACAGGCGGTCCAGAGGGCCACACTGATTCCGGCGCACTTCCACCCCCGGCAACGGACGGATCGCAGCGATGAGGTGATCAAGAACCGCGTCATGCCGCTTAGAGACCACGGACATGGTGGGCAAAGAGTGACAAAGCTCATGCGCCGTGGTCTCGTCATGGAGGCCACACCGGCTCCCCACCGTCTGCAACCGTTGAGGGGGAGTAAATTAAGTCGCGCCCTGGGGATGAACCTCCAGTCAGCGAACCGCATATGGCGCCTCTCGTAGAGGAAGTGGTTGGATGAGGGGCAACCAGCGGTAACACGAATGGCCCTGCCCTGGTCCGGTTTGTTGGAGAGAACGGACCGGAAAGTGGGATTGCAGGGAGGATCGCAGGACAGAAGAAAGCTTGGACCGGGAGCCGCCGTCCACAGTAATAGTCGACCTCTCCCCAGGGACGGACAGTTGGAAGGATCTCTTCTCCTCGCACCACCCCCACCGGAGATCGGGGAGGCGGTTAAGTGCAGCCCGGGCCAAGAAAAACGTTGTCGCAACATTCGTGTTACCGCCAATTTCCCTATTCAGGTATGACACGAGGAACGCCATATAGACTCTGGCCGCAGTGCGCTAACCGGCGGAGACAGCGAGACCTTATAGTGATAGGTGTGCAATCTTAGGATCGGGGTATGTCAAGAGGCGAAAGGCGTGAGCCACAGCCGAAAGGTCAGAGAGTGGCAGGAGGCCGGCTCCACACCGGGAAGGGGGGAGCGCGATCAGCTCCGCACTGGCACGCTGCGGGAGATTCATGACTCGCTTGCACTCCAACTTGATTGATCTATCAAGTTCGCGCAGGCTCGTCTTCATGATCCTAGCAGTGTTAAGTTAAAGATCAGCTGCGGGACCAGGAATGTGCGCAAGGCATGTAACTTCTGCCAGGGGGCAAGCATACTCCCGAATATAAAAGCGGTCTCACCCTCGAGCCTCGTGAAGGTAGCCACCGGGGTTTGGTCCACCCTCATCCCGGTGGGGACCCTCAGATGTTGATAGGGCTCACCCTCGCCAAGTACCCTAAGAGGAGCACCGTCAATAAGGAATTCTGTAGGACTTACAGCCCGCCTGGCCACGTGAAGCGTGGCACACTTGGCAGGCTTGAACTCAAGGCAGCAGGGACGACTATCTCGATCCGCGGCCTCAACGACGCTTCAGACCTCGCAACTAAGGCCAGATCATCAGCATACGCGAGGACGCTGATCCGCGTGCCTTGCTGGTCGGCTCCGTGCAGGTCCTCCAGCGCCACTAGCGGCCTGATGAGTGACTCCATCACCAGGTTAAACAGCAGCGGTGATAGGGGGCAACCCTGGCGGACACCAGCACCAAAGGGGATGTCCGGAGTCAACCCGCTACTGTGCCGGATGGAAGTCACGCTGCCCTCATAGAGATCCTCAATGAGCCGCAGTTGGTTGGCGGTAAGCCCGGCAGAGCGCAGTGCGGCAATGAGAGAGGATTGGGGGACACTTCCAAATGCGTTGGCCAGGCCACGCAAAGCTCACTGCCGCGACGCCGAGCCTCATCAAGGAGCTCCTGAAGCAAGAAGTTGTGCTCGAGACAACTCTCAGCAGGCATGAAGCCCTTCTGGGATCCTGATAGAAGCCCATTGGCTGAGGCCCAACTCGAGAGACGAGCTCACGTTATTATCATTAGCAAACAAGCCAGCCAAAATTTGTATTCAGACATAGTAAGAATACTGTAATTGGTGGAATGATACAAAACCATATCAAATATAAGGAGATGAATGCTCAATCAAGGAATCGTTTTGCTCGATGACAATGGGCATCGGTTCCAGATCTGGGTGATATTCAAGGCTAATTGTGAGAGAACTTGGGAGCAGTTGATCATCTGCTGTTCAACCCTATCCTGGCAGTACCTGACATCACGGCTGCTTATCATGTACAAGCTTGGTGGTATGTGCTTTGAAAGTGACACTGGAGTTATAGCTATCATCATAGGTTGTAACATGTCATTTTTACAGGGGGTTTAAATAAGGCATTTTTATTTTTTTGAGAGGAAAATATGTTTTTAGTTTAATGACATGTTATGATTTTTATTTCTTCCCCCTACAATCATACTCTAGTAGCTCAACATCAACGCAGGAGACGTCAGCTGACGAGGTCCGGCTCGACCGGGTAAGACACAGAGTTTCAGGATACATCCGCCGGAGTTCGCTTCAAGGGCTGAAGCGCCTTACAGCGGACGACTCCAGTACTACGGTACGTAAGTACGCTGTGCCTGGCTTCCTCGCTCTCTCGGTCGCTGTCTCTCGGTCGCTGTCTCTCGGTCGCTGTCTTTCGGTCGGTGATTGCAGTCGAAGTCGTCGAGTCGGAGTCGCCGCCCCCACACACGCCACGATAAGGTGCAAGTAAGTAGGTACTTATTTACCTGCCAAAACACGCTTTTACCTGAACTTGCCTAGTCACTAACGATAGGATAAGTACATGACATTACGTACTTAAGCTGCTAACAGAATATAATTATAGATATAAAGTGTAGCAAGAAAATAGATAAGTACGAATAGGATTAGATTCTATTACTAGTAAAGAAGAGTTTAATTTAGTTTATCGTTTCTTTTCGAGGCCACTGGGTTGCTTGACGTACGTTGGCACCAGTGTTCCTGAACTTCGGGCTAGGCGTAATTTAATTTAGTTTTACTTAATTGTCGTTTCTTTTCGAGGCCGCTGGGTCGCTTGACGTACGTACGTTGGCACCAGCGTTCCTGAATTTTGGACTAGGATTGAACGTAGTTTAATTTAGTTTATCGTTTCTTTTCGAGGCCACTGGGTTGCTTGACGTACGTTGGCACCAGTGTTCCTGAGCTTCGGGCTAGGTGTAATTTAATTTAGTTTTACTTAGTTTATCGTTTCTTTTCGAGGCCGCTGGGTCGCTTGACGTACGTTGGCACCAGCGTTCCTTAGTATCGGGCAGGACGTAATTTAGTTAAGCTTTGATTTAGTTAAGCTTTTATTTAGTTGTCGTTTCTTTTCGAGGCCGCTGGGTCGCTTGACGTACGTTGGCACCAGCGTTCCTTAGTTTCGAGCTCCAGGCGAGCTAGGCGCGATTTCGAGCGAGCAAGTGTTTACATTTAGTTTTTATTTAGTTTATCGTTTCTTTTCAAGGCCGCTGGGTCGCTTGACGTACGTTGGCACCAGCGTTCCTTAGTTTCGAGCTCTAGGCGAGCTAGGCGCGATTTCGAGCGAGCTAGTGTTTACATTTAGCATTTATTTAGTTTATCGTTTCTGTTCGAGGCCGCTGGGTCGCTTGACGTACGTTGGCACCAGCGTTCCTTAGTTTCGAGCTCGAGTCGAGCTAGGCGCGAATTTGAGTGAACTAGTGTTCGCATTTAATTTTTATTTAGTTTATCGTTTCTGTTCGAGGCCGCTGGGTCGCTTGACGTACGTTGGCACCAGCGTTCCTTAGTTTCGAGCTCCAGGCGAGCTAGGCGCGATTTCGAGCGAGCAAGTGTTTACATTTAGCATTTATTTAGTTTATCGTTTCTGTTCGAGGCCGCTGGGTCGCTTGACGTACGTTGGCACCAGCGTTCCTTAGTTTCGAGCTCCAGGCGAGCTAGGCGCGATTTCGAGCGAGCAAGTGTTTACATTTAGTTTTTATTTAGTTTATCGTTTCTTTTCGAGGCCGCTGGGTCGCTTGACGTACGTTGGCACCAGCGTTCCTTAGTTTCGAGCTCTAGGCGAGCTAGGCGCGATTTCGAGAGAGCTAGTGTTCGCATTAAATTTTTATTTAGTTTATCGTTTCTTTTCAAGGCCGCTGGGTCGCTTGACGTACGTTGGCACCAGCGTTCCTTAGTTTCGAGCTCCAGGCGAGCTAGGCGCGATTTCGAGCGAGCAAGTGTTTACATTTAGTTTTTATTTAGTTTATCGTTTCTTTTCGAGGCCGCTGGGTCGCTTGACGTACGTTGGCACCAGTGTTCCTTAGTTTCGAACTCGAGTCGAGCTAGGCGCGAATTTGAGTGAATTAGTGTTTACATTTAACCTTTATTTAGTTTATCGTTTCTTTTCGAGGCCACTGGGTCGCTTGACGTACGTTGGCACCAGTGTTCCTTAGTTTCGAGCTCGAGTCGAGCTAGGTGCGAATTTGAGTGAATTAGTGTTCGCATTTAGTTTTTATTTAGTTCATCGATTCTTTTCGAGGCCGCTGGGTCGCTTGACGTACGTTGGCACCAGCGTTCCTTACTTTCGAGCACTAGTCGAGCTATGTGTGATTTCGAGCGAACTAGTGTTCGCATTTAGATTTATTTAGCTGTCCTTTCTTTTTTTGGCCGCTGGGTCGCTTGACGTAAGTTGGCTCCAGCGTTCCTCGTTTTCGAGCTTCAGTTGAACTAACAACTGTCGTATTAGGGGACGTTTAGGTGGTGGAACAGTCATCCTAAAGCAAATGCTGACGCCTTCCCTTTATTCCCTTTCGTTTCCGAGTCTGCGATGATGAAAGCATGTTGATCCGTTGATCATCGGTGCTGTATTTGCTTCGGCTTTTGGTTTCACATTAATTCGGTTCTGAGCTGAACTTGGAAACTACCCCTCCCTTTCGAACCCTGGATTTTACCCCTCTCGACTGTTCTATCCGGTGTCTTAGGGTTATATATTTTTATAAACTATCCCTGACCCGATTAAACGTTATAAATTTGGCGCCCGAACAATTGGACGAAATTAAACGATTAAATTTTCTTAAAATACTGATTATTTAAGGAAATTAGTTTAAAATGTTTGAAAACGTTATATTTTGCAAGTTTTTTGCAGTTTTACGCTGGCTGTTGGGAGTATTTTATATTTTGCCAACCTCAAACAAAAGGGCCGATTTAGATAAGGCTAACGGTACTAAGGGTGATAAAGATACGCCTGTACCATTGTCTACAGAAACTCGACCTTCGGCAACGCTTAATGTTTCCACTAGGCAACCGGAAACAATAAAAGATAAATCCCCGACGGAAAACGACCCATATGTTGGATGGGTCTATCGCTTAGACAAAACGCAGCTACGTAACGAATTATTAAAATACAATCTTGATAGTGAGGGAAAAGTTGACGAATTAAGAAAACGATACGTAGCATATTTACGGTCGGATAAATTAACGACTTCAGAGCGTGAGGTCGAGAACGAAAATAATACGATGGACTATGCGGGCGTATTAGGAGGCAATTCCGTATCTCACACCCACAGGGTACTGAGCAGCAACGATCAAAACGAAAGCATGGCTCTTCGTGAAATTCTTGGACTCCCTCCTAACGCTGACAGCAAAACTCTAAGGGAAATGATTTTATCGTTAAAAACCACTAGAGAATCCCGGCCTTCAGCTAATGGCACGATGGGAACTCCGCACACAAACGTAGTACATAGCCACCAATCGATGTTACAGGACTATTCACTTCCGACTTACACACAAACGAATCCGGTCGGACTACAAAAACGATCAGGTTGTTTCGATCTGCAGAATGACTCGCCTAACTTATGCAACCTAGTAAGAAAATGGAATCTTCGTTTTGACGGAGTGAAAGGACCGATCTCGTTCTTAGAGAGATTGGATGAGCTACTCGACGCGTACGCCATTGAACGAAACGACATCCTTACAGCCTTGCCAGAGATTTTCCAAAACTCTGCACTTCTGTGGTATAGGAACAATAAGGACTTATGGAACAATTATGTGGATTTTCGGAGGGACTTTGAAACACAGTTTCTTCCTCCTGGATACAAACAAAATCTTGATGACGAGATCCGGAAGCGTACACAAGGTCAAGAGGAGCAATTTAAAGACTTTGTCGTGGCTTTAATGACATTAATGCGCAGAAGAGGTTCGTTAACACTAGACGAAAAACTCAATATTTTATATTCAAACATGCGTCCCGAGTATAAACTTACGATGAAACGACAAGACTGTAGGACCATATCGGATATGATTCACCAGGCTGAGCAGTATGAAGAATATTTGAGGGCCCGAAACACTTACCGGCCTCCTCCACTGCCATCACTCGCCCTAGTGCCAGAGACGGCATACTGTGCAAAGAAGAAGTTTGATAAATCTCACGAAGCGTCTGCGGTTAGCGAGAACGGCGTCACAAAGACAAAACCCGCTCAAGTAGAGAACGAAATGAGTTGCACCATTCATGGCGAAGTGAACCACACGCAAAGACGGACAACAGAAACCAAAATTGTCAAACCTAATGTTCAAAAAGATAAACGTGAGCATAACGTGAGGTTCCAACCCCCAGTTAACACGGTGAGGCGTATACGCGACGACACCATATGTTGGAACTGCGAAAAAAGGGGGCATTTTTTTCGAGAATGCCAGAGGCCCAAGACCTTAAGGTGTTTTTATTGTAAGCGACAAGGTATAGCAACTACCACTTGCAATTGCCAGACGGGAAACGGTCGGTGGACTCAGCCGAGAAGGGGTCACCTGAGTCCCAACCGAAGAAATTAAGAACGACCCCAGAAGACTGGCAGAGTTGGCTTCGCACAATAGCGAATTTTTCTGGATCAGTACAGAGTAGCAGAAACATGGACAGCAGACCACACATCGAAATAGAAATCTACGGTAGCATATTTTCTGCTCTAATAGATACTGGGGCAACGATTTCGATGGTGGGAAAGAGACTAGCTGAGCTTTTGAGAAGAAACGGAAATGTACCATTTAAACGCCCGATGAAAATCCGGATGGCTGATGGCTCACAGACATCGTTAGAAGAATATTATACGTTCGAAGGCTTGATCTCCTATAGAGATACGACGCATACGTTCGAGGCACTTTGCGTGCCGTCACTTACTTCGGACCTGATAGTTGGTGTCGATTCGATTGAATCGTTGGGGTTGTTGACATATGATTTCCCTCCCAAGACGCGACATGAACATAATATCTTCTTAAAGAAGAGTGATGTAGGGGATGTTGGCGGATTGAATCAGCTTTCAGAAGATGAACAAGAGGTCTTAGAAACATTTCTAACAGAGGAGTTGTCTAAATTTAATGATGTTAGGAATAAAACAACACTAGTTGAACACAATATTCGCTTGATCGATAATACACATATTAAACAAAGAAACTATACGAGAAACCCGGTATATGAGCAACAAATTGAACATATAGGATCGTTTGCGGCTGAAAATTGTTCAGCTCAGAAAAGAGGGCAGATAAACAGGAGACCACTCCAGGAAGAAATTACGGATGAATCCAATGGTGTAGGGATGGTTGATAGGAACCTATGGTATAAAAGGCTATACAAGATGGCCACAAAGGGTGACTCAAATCTAATTATAAAAGATGGGAACCTCTATCGTCGAATAGTAGTAAAAGGAAATAACGGACGCAGACAAGCCCACTGGAAAATGTGTGTTCGTGAAGAAGACCGCCCGAAAGTACTGCAAGAAAATCACGATAAAGAAACTGCAGGTCATTTGGGTGTTAGAAAAACTGCCTTAAAGCTCTCCCAATGTTATTACTGGCCAGGTTGGTTTCGTGATGTAAAGGCATACGTAAAAAAATGTCTGATATGTCAACGATATAAGGTTGAACAAACGAAGCCCGCCGGGAAGATGTATTTTCGTAAGCCACAAGGTCCGTGGTACATGGTTACCGCAGATATAGTGGGCCCCTTACCACGATCGAAGAAAGGAAATCGGTTTATACTAGTATGTCAAGATTACTACATCAAGTGGTTAGAACTTAGTCCACTTAGATCGGCCACGGCGGCCAATGTGGTAAAGAGTTTCAAAGAAATGATTTTGTTCAGATACGGTGCACCCAGCGTTTTAATAACCGATAATGGGTCACAATTTGTTTCGAAAATTTTTCGGGATCTTTGTAGGGACTGGAACGTCGACTGTCAACTGACGGCTCCTTATAGTCCTCAGAGCAATCCAGTAGAACGTTCTAACCGCGTCATCAAAACCTTGATATCGCAATTCGTTGGTGAAGACCACCGATCGTGGGATGCTAAACTAAGTGAGTTTAGATATGCATTAAACACAGCGAACCACGAATCAACAAACTTCACGCCAGCCATGCTTAACTTTGGACGCGAGCTGAGACTACCTAGAGCAATATGTGGACCTGCGTTTGAGTACTCCGGCGACCAGGAAACGACTACACGAGAAGAACGACACGAACAACGAATGGAAGAATTTAAAAGGATTTATCAAAGCTGTCATCGCAATTTAGCCCGTGCCTTCCAGAGGCAGTCTCGATATTATGACCTCAGACGACGAGATCATAACCTCCGTGTTGGACAATTGGTCTGGAAAAGACATCATACCCTGTCTTCGGCTCCTGACGCGTATGCATCGAAGCTGGCGCCCCGTTTTGTAGGCCCCTTTGAAGTATTTAGGTTTAAAGGCCCAAATATCGTCGAGTTGAAAGACCGTTCGACAAACAAAACTCAAACGGCCCACGTAAAAGACGTGAAAACGTATACGGGATCCAACTGATAGAAATCGAAAGTTTAACTTTGTTCTCATTTTGTTTCCCCGAAGTGGGTGGGGGATGTAACATGTCATTTTTACAGGGGGTTTAAATAAGGCATTTTTATTTTTTTGAGAGGAAAATATGTTTTTAGTTTAATGACATGTTATGATTTTTATTTCTTCCCCCTACAATCATACTCTAGTAGCTCAACATCAACGCAGGAGACGTCAGCTGACGAGGTCCGGCTCGACCGGGTAAGACACAGAGTTTCAGGATACATCCGCCGGAGTTCGCTTCAAGGGCTGAAGCGCCTTACAGCGGACGACTCCAGTACTACGGTACGTAAGTACGCTGTGCCTGGCTTCCTCGCTCTCTCGGTCGCTGTCTCTCGGTCGCTGTCTCTCGGTCGCTGTCTCTCGGTCGCTGTCTTTCGGTCGGTGATTGCAGTCGAAGTCGTCGAGTCGGAGTCGCCGCCCCCACACACGCCACGATAAGGTGCAAGTAAGTAGGTACTTATTTACCTGCCAAAACACGCTTTTACCTGAACTTGCCTAGTCACTAACGATAGGATAAGTACATGACATTACGTACTTAAGCTGCTAACAGAATATAATTATAGATATAAAGTGTAGCAAGAAAATAGATAAGTACGAATAGGATTAGATTCTATTACTAGTAAAGAAGAGTTTAATTTAGTTTATCGTTTCTTTTCGAGGCCACTGGGTTGCTTGACGTACGTTGGCACCAGTGTTCCTGAACTTCGGGCTAGGCGTAATTTAATTTAGTTTTACTTAATTGTCGTTTCTTTTCGAGGCCGCTGGGTCGCTTGACGTACGTACGTTGGCACCAGCGTTCCTGAATTTTGGACTAGGATTGAACGTAGTTTAATTTAGTTTATCGTTTCTTTTCGAGGCCACTGGGTTGCTTGACGTACGTTGGCACCAGTGTTCCTGAGCTTCGGGCTAGGTGTAATTTAATTTAGTTTTACTTAGTTTATCGTTTCTTTTCGAGGCCGCTGGGTCGCTTGACGTACGTTGGCACCAGCGTTCCTTAGTATCGGGCAGGACGTAATTTAGTTAAGCTTTGATTTAGTTAAGCTTTTATTTAGTTGTCGTTTCTTTTCGAGGCCGCTGGGTCGCTTGACGTACGTTGGCACCAGCGTTCCTTAGTTTCGAGCTCCAGGCGAGCTAGGCGCGATTTCGAGCGAGCAAGTGTTTACATTTAGTTTTTATTTAGTTTATCGTTTCTTTTCAAGGCCGCTGGGTCGCTTGACGTACGTTGGCACCAGCGTTCCTTAGTTTCGAGCTCTAGGCGAGCTAGGCGCGATTTCGAGCGAGCTAGTGTTTACATTTAGCATTTATTTAGTTTATCGTTTCTGTTCGAGGCCGCTGGGTCGCTTGACGTACGTTGGCACCAGCGTTCCTTAGTTTCGAGCTCGAGTCGAGCTAGGCGCGAATTTGAGTGAACTAGTGTTCGCATTTAATTTTTATTTAGTTTATCGTTTCTGTTCGAGGCCGCTGGGTCGCTTGACGTACGTTGGCACCAGCGTTCCTTAGTTTCGAGCTCCAGGCGAGCTAGGCGCGATTTCGAGCGAGCAAGTGTTTACATTTAGCATTTATTTAGTTTATCGTTTCTGTTCGAGGCCGCTGGGTCGCTTGACGTACGTTGGCACCAGCGTTCCTTAGTTTCGAGCTCCAGGCGAGCTAGGCGCGATTTCGAGCGAGCAAGTGTTTACATTTAGTTTTTATTTAGTTTATCGTTTCTTTTCGAGGCCGCTGGGTCGCTTGACGTACGTTGGCACCAGCGTTCCTTAGTTTCGAGCTCTAGGCGAGCTAGGCGCGATTTCGAGAGAGCTAGTGTTCGCATTAAATTTTTATTTAGTTTATCGTTTCTTTTCAAGGCCGCTGGGTCGCTTGACGTACGTTGGCACCAGCGTTCCTTAGTTTCGAGCTCCAGGCGAGCTAGGCGCGATTTCGAGCGAGCAAGTGTTTACATTTAGTTTTTATTTAGTTTATCGTTTCTTTTCGAGGCCGCTGGGTCGCTTGACGTACGTTGGCACCAGTGTTCCTTAGTTTCGAACTCGAGTCGAGCTAGGCGCGAATTTGAGTGAATTAGTGTTTACATTTAACCTTTATTTAGTTTATCGTTTCTTTTCGAGGCCACTGGGTCGCTTGACGTACGTTGGCACCAGTGTTCCTTAGTTTCGAGCTCGAGTCGAGCTAGGTGCGAATTTGAGTGAATTAGTGTTCGCATTTAGTTTTTATTTAGTTCATCGATTCTTTTCGAGGCCGCTGGGTCGCTTGACGTACGTTGGCACCAGCGTTCCTTACTTTCGAGCACTAGTCGAGCTATGTGTGATTTCGAGCGAACTAGTGTTCGCATTTAGATTTATTTAGCTGTCCTTTCTTTTTTTGGCCGCTGGGTCGCTTGACGTAAGTTGGCTCCAGCGTTCCTCGTTTTCGAGCTTCAGTTGAACTAACAACTGTCGTATTAGGGGACGTTTAGGTGGTGGAACAGTCATCCTAAAGCAAATGCTGACGCCTTCCCTTTATTCCCTTTCGTTTCCGAGTCTGCGATGATGAAAGCATGTTGATCCGTTGATCATCGGTGCTGTATTTGCTTCGGCTTTTGGTTTCACATTAATTCGGTTCTGAGCTGAACTTGGAAACTACCCCTCCCTTTCGAACCCTGGATTTTACCCCTCTCGACTGTTCTATCCGGTGTCTTAGGGTTATATATTTTTATAAACTATCCCTGACCCGATTAAACGTTATAAATTTGGCGCCCGAACAATTGGACGAAATTAAACGATTAAATTTTCTTAAAATACTGATTATTTAAGGAAATTAGTTTAAAATGTTTGAAAACGTTATATTTTGCAAGTTTTTTGCAGTTTTACGCTGGCTGTTGGGAGTATTTTATATCTTGCCAACCTCAAACAAAAGGGTCGATTTAGATAAGGCTAACGATACTAAGGGTGATAAAGATACCCCTGTACCATTGTCAACAGAAACTCGACCTTCGGCCACACTTAATGTCTCCACTAGGCAACCGGAAACAATAAAAGATAAATCCCCAACGGAAAATGAGCCATATGTTGGATGGGTCTATCGCTTAGACAAAACCCAACTACGTAACGAATTATTAAAATACAATCTTGATAGTGAGGGAAAAGTCGACGAATTAAGGAAACGATACGTAGCATATTTACGGTCGGATAAATTAACGACTTCAGAGCGTGAGGTCGAGAACGAAAATAATAGGATGGACTATGCGGGCGTATTAGGAGGCAATTCCGTATCTCAAACCCGCGGGATACTGAACAGCAACGAGCAAAACGAAAGCGTGGCTCTTCGTGAAATTCTTGGACTCCCTCCTAACGCTGATAGCAGAACTCTAAGAGAAATGATTTTATCGTTAAAAACCACTAGAGAATCCCAGCCTTCAGCTAATGGCACGATGGAAACTCCGCACACAAACGTAGTACATAGCCACCAATCGATGTTACCGAACTATTCACTTCCGACGTATACACAAACGAATCCGGTCGGACTACAAAAACGACCAGGTTGTTTCGATCTGCAGAATGACTCGCCTAACTTATGCAACCTAGTAAGGAAATGGAATCTTCGTTTTGACGGAGTGAAAGGACCGATCTCGTTCTTAGAGAGATTGGATGAGCTACTCGACGCGTACGGCATTGAACGAAACGACATCCTTACAGCCTTGCCAGAGATTTTCCAAAACTCTGCACTTCTGTGGTATAGGAACAATAAGGACTTATGGAACAATTATGTGGATTTTCAGAGGGACTTTGAAACACAGTTTCTTCCTCCTGGATACAAACAAAATCTTGACGACGAGATCCGGAAGCGTACACAAGGTCAAGAGGAGCAATTTAAAGACTTTGTCGTGGCTTTAATGACATTAATGCGCAGAAGAGGCTCGTTAACACTAGACGAAAGACTCAATATTTTATATTCAAACATGCGTCCCGAGTATAAACTTACGATGAAACGACAAGAATGTAGGACCATATCGGATATGATTCACCAGGCTGAGCAGTATGAAGAATATTTGAGGGCCCGAAACACTTACCGGCCTCCTCCACTGCCATCACTCGCCCTAGTGCCAGAGACGGCATACTGTGCAAAGAAGAAGTTTGATAAATCTCACGAAGCGTCTGCGGTTAGCGAGAACGGCGTTACAAAGACAAAACCCGCTCAAGTAGAAAATGAAATGAGTTGCACCATTCATGGCGAGGCGAACCACACGCAAAGACGGACGACAGAAAAAAAAAATTGTCAAACCTAACGTTCAAAAAGATAAACGTGAGCTTAACGTGAGGTTCCAAACCCCAGTTAACACGGTGAGGCGTATACGCGACGACACCATATGTTGGAACTGCGAAAAAAGGGGGCATTTTTTTCGAGAATGCCAGAGGCCCAAGACCTTGAGGTGTTTTTATTGTAAGCGACAAGGTATAGCAACTACCGCTTGCAATTGCCAGACGGGAAACGGTCGGTGGGCTCAGCCGAGAAGGGGTCACCTGAGTCCCAACCGAAGAAATTAAGAACGACCCCAGAAGACTGGCAGAGTTGGCTTCGCACAATAGCGAATTTTTCTGGATCAGTACAGAGCAGTAGAAACATGGACAGCAGACCACACATCGAAATATAAATCTACGGTAGCATATTTTCTGCTCTAATAGATACTGGGGCAACGATTTCGATGGTGGGAAAGAGACTAGCTGAGCATTTGCGAAGAAACGGAAATGTACCATTTACACGCCCGATGAAAATCCGGATGGCTGATGGCTCACAGACATCGTTAGAAGAATATTATACGTTCGAAGGCTTGATCTCCTATAGAGATACGACACATACGTTCGAAGCAATTTGCGTGCCGTCACTTACTTCGGACCTGATAGTTGGTGTCGATTCGATTGAATCGTTGGGGTTGCTGACATATGATTTCCCTCCCCAGACGCGACACGAACGTAATATCTTCTTACAGAAGAGTGATGTAGGGGATGTTGGCGGATTGAATCAGGTATCAGAAGATGAACAAGAGGTCTTAGACAAATTTCTAACAGAGGAGTTGCCTAAATTCGATCATGTTAGAAGTAAAACAACATTAGTCGAACACAATATTCGCTTGATCGATAATACACATATTAAACAAAGATACTATACGAGAAACCCAGTCTATGAACAACACATTGAGCACATAGGATCGTTTACGGCTGAAAATTGTTCAGCTTAGAAAAGAAGGCAGGTAAACAGAAGACCACGTCAGGAAGAAATTACGGATGAATCCAATGATGTAGGGATGGTTGATAGGAACCTATGGTATAAAAGGCTATACAAGATGGCCACAAAGGATGACTCAAATCTAATTATAAAAGATGGGAACCTCTATCGTCGAATAGTAGTAAAAGGAAATAACGGACGCAGACAAGCCCACTGGAGAATGTGTGTTCGCGAAGAAGACCGCCCGAAAGTACTGCAAGAAAATCACGATAAAGAAACTGCAGGTCATTTGGGTGTTAGAAAAACCGCCTTAAAGCTCTCCCAGTGTTATTACTGGCCAGGTTGGTTTCGTGACGTAAAGGCATACGTAAAAAAATGCCTGATATGTCAACGATATAAAGTTGAGCAAACGAAGCCCGCCGGGAAGATGTATTTTCGTAAGCCACAAGGTCCGTGGTACACGGTTACCGCAGATATAGTGGGCCCCTTACCACGATCGAAGAGTGGAAATCGGTTTATACTAGTGTGTAAAGATTACTACAGCAAGTGGTTAGAACTTAGTCCACTTAGATCGGCCACAGCAGCTAATGTGGTAAAGAATTTCAAAGAGATGATTTTGTTCAGATACGGTGCACCCAGCATTATTACATATTCATTCCATAAGGTCATTAAACATATAAATCATACTAAAGGCCAACATTGAGAGGTAATTGATTATCAGTGTTGTGAGAATTAAACATCTACATGTTATCTGTTGTTTATAATGCATCTTCCGTTTGGCATTTTGAGATGACAGCTTCTAGTCAAATCTATCTCTCTATCAAGTCTTTCAACTCGGCCGAAAGAGGTTTCAAAAATTGTTTATATAATTTACATAAAATTATATACGTATATATATATATATATACATTAAATTGTATAAATGGCAATAGCCTTATTTAATTTCAATAAATATTGAATCACAAAAAGTACTTGCTCCGCCGGGAGCAATATATATATTACATTTATATATATATATTGGCATATGTGTGTGTGTGTGTGTGTGTGTGTGTGTGTGTGTGTGTGTGTGTGTGTGTGTGTGTGTGTGTGTGTGTGTGTGTGTGTGTGTGTGTGTGTGTGTGTGTGTGTGTGTGTGTGTGTGTGTGTGTGTGTGTGTAAACGTAAAACGTTAAGTGTCTGCCACAATTGTTGGATTAATAGAGCAAGCCTAACTCCAAAATAAAAAAGGAAAGTTTTTTAATCACGGAACATAAATATCAATTTTATTTGCATGAGCTGTTAAACTGACAATATCCTGCTGTAATATTTAAACAAATCATTAATAATGTTAAAAAGACTATATTTCCTATTATTTGGAATGAGTTGAGATTTTAAGAACGCTATCAACCATATCAAATTGTTTTACTTAAATTACCCATATATTGGTTACCTTTTAACAGACACCTAATTTAGACTGTTTTATGACTTGACACAATACACGAAATTGTCGATTTTAACAAAATGGTACATCTTCTTAGGGTTTCACTTAAATTCGTATGTTTATTTCAAAAGGCAATTAACATAAAAATGAGGTTACATAGCAGATAATTGTAAAAATTACAATATACTGGTAGATCCATATTCCAATTCTATTAGTTTAATTATTTTAAAATTATATATTTATCAATCAGGTTGTGTCCATGTTTAAAAGAAGTAATATATACAAACTAATAACTTCATCTAGTTATATTGACAGATCCAACTAGAAATTAAAATATAATACTGCCCAATTTAAGCTTTTTATTACAAGATTTCTTACAGAGGAAATCTCGGTTAACAAACCCCTGTATGATTGTGTTCAACAGTGGTTCCTTTATAATTTAGAAATGCGACATAAAACTGGCACTTGTTAAAGCTGCCTGAAACGTGTTCTCGTTAAAGCGGCGCTTTTTGAACACATGCATACAGACTAAGCATCAATTATGTAGTGAAACTGGAAAAAGAGTACCTCCCTCAAAAGTAAGTGAAATAAGACCTCCTATCGTAAAGGACATTATATCGAAACCAAAATTACCAGCTGATTCTGATGTGGAAAATAAATTTAAAGGAGCACATCTATAAATCAAGATGCATGGTGTGCAATCAAATACAAGAGTCATCAAAATTCGAAAGTAGTTCAACTAAAAAAGTATACAAAATTATTGGAAATTTGACATGTGATACAAAAAATGTAGTATATCAAATTCAGTGTAAAAAATTTCCTAAAGACTATATTGGCTCTACAACACATAATTTAAGAATAAGAATGACAGGTCACCTTTATGATTTTACGCATAATGATGAATCAAAACCATTAGTCATTCATAGTAAAATACACAAAGAATCTTTTGAAAATTTATATACAGTAAAGCCAATACGATCAATAAAAATAATTCAAATACATAAAAATTTAGAAATTTTGAACAAGCATGTCAAATTGTCACAAAATCTAAATTTCCCTATGGATTAAATCTTCGATAAATTAAATCATCTGAACACTCATCACATCTTTACACCCACAGTTTGAACATATGTTTATCATTTCAAGAATATTATGCTTATTAATTTATTTATCTGTTTACATGTATGTTTTTAATTATTTTATGTGTTTTAATATGTTGTTTTGACCTGAAGAAGCGTAATGCGAAATATAGTTAATTAATATTAATATGTTGCCCTTTTTCTATATACATATATATATATATATATAATATATACTATATTGTAGCGGTCCCAGTTTGCTCAGTCTAGGGGGTGGGAAGGGTAGGTGTGGTTTTCACAAGTTAACGGCGTAGTAGAGTTAACTGTTAACGGTACTATCCGAGGGCGCCACCTTGTTTCCAGTAGTAGTGTGGTAGGAGAACGGAGTCAGAACAAGGAAAAGACCCGTTACTGAATGATGTTGTAAAATTAATGACCTTGTATTTAACTCACTCTTACTTTGGTTGGTTATAAGGTCATTAATTTTACAACATCATTCAGTAACGGGTCTTTTCCTTGTTCTGACTCCGTTCTCCTACCACACTACTACTGGAAACAAGGTGGCGCCCTCGGATAGTACCGTTAACAGTTAACTCTACTACGCCGTTAACTTGTGAAAACCACACCTACCCTTCCCACCCCCTAGACTGAGCAAACTGGGACCGCTACATTTTCATCCGTTACTGAAGATAGGGCACACCCTATCTGAGGTAACTTAATATCCCAATTGCGGTGATTATCCCCAACATAAGATCTCAACATGTTCCCTATAGTTCGGTTCACCCGCTCCGTTGGGTTTGCTTGAGGATGATGACTAGGAGTGTAGATAGTCTTCACTTTATATTCCTTGAGCAAATCTCGAAATGGTTGACCAATGAATTCAGATCCATTGTCGCAAATCACAATGTTAGGAACCCCATATACCAAGAATACATCTTCCTCCAAATGTTTAGCAACAAGTCTTGCAGTTGCTGCTCTTAATGGAAACAGAAGGGTATACCTGCTGAAGTAATCCACCACTACCATCAGGTACTTGTAACCTCTTGATGATCTTACAAAAGGTCCCATCAGATCCAGACTTATTGTCTGCCACGGTCGGTCCACTACTCTCTGAGACCCCATAAGTCCTGCTGGCTTTAAGGTAGCCGACTTAGCTTGCTGACACACCCTACAGCGAGAGACATATGTTGCGGTGTCCTTCCTCATCTTAGGCCAATAGTACTTCTGTAAGAGTCTGTGGTAGGTTTTATACGTGCCCAAGTGTCCAGATGTAGGAGCGTCATGAAATTGTTTGAAGAGTTTCCCACGCTGATCCTTGGGTAAAACTAGCTTCCAATCTTCTTGCTCATCACCAACCGAAGTAGATGAAGGGACACACTTCCAGAGCTGATTATCGACAACTTTCCATGAAGAGTAAAGGTCAGGCTTTTCTTTTACTGAGTCGATCATCTTCAGATACCACTTGTCCCCAATCGGAAAACAGTTAGTGAGGGAATCAACGATAAATTCTGTAGGTACAGATTCTAATGGGTTCCTAGATAAAAGATCCGGAACGACGTGTTCTTTACCTTTGCGATGCAGCAAAGTGAAGTTAAAAGGTTGAAGACGTAATGCCCACCGTGCCAATCTTCCTTGAGGATCTTTTAAATTATGAAGCCATAAGAAACTGTGATGGTCAGTTACAACAACAAAGTGAACTCCTTCTATATAAGGGCGGAACTTTTCAATTGACCAAATGACGGCCAAACACTCCCGCTCTGTAGCAGAAAACTTTTGCTCAGTTTTGCTCAACGTCCGACTTGCATAGGCAATCACATTTTCTCCTTCCTCTGACATTTGGGAGAGTACCGCTCCAACACCAACAGCCGAAGCGTCACAAGAAATGGTAAATTCCTTCCCAAAGTCTGGGCAAGAAAGGATTGGAGATTTTACAAGGTTACCCTTTATATCTTCAAAAGCATTCTGAGCTTCAATGGTCCACTTAAAGTTGTTATGTTTCCTCAGCATTGAAGTAAGAGGATAAAGACGAGAGGCAAAATTTGGGATAAACCTCCGATACCAACTTGCAGTACCGCAGAATGCACGGACTTCCTTCACTGAGCGAGGGGTAGGAATTTCCAAAATGGCTTTCACCTTTTCAGGGTCAACTCTCAGGCCATTAGCATCGACAATATAGCCCAAATATCGAAGTTCAGGTTGGCAAAATCGGCACTTGTCTTGATTTAAGGTTAGATTAGCTGCTGCTAGCCGCTTGAAGACTTCTTCCAGAATTTCAAGATGTTTCTCAAAGGTCTGTGTGACTATTATTACGTCATCAAGGTAGATAAAGACAAAAGGTTCCAAGTCCATCCCTAATATATTATCAACCAACCGTTGCCAGGTGGCTGGTGCATTGTGGAGTCCAAATGGGAGAACATTAAAGTGGAAAAGACCTCTTCCTTGGATTGTAAAGGCAGTTTTCTCTTTACTTGAAGCTTCAAGGGGAATCTGCCAGTAAGCGCTTTTGATATCCAACGCAGACAAGTATTGGGCATCCCTTAAGCGATCCAAAATCGAAGTGACATGAGGTAAGGGGTAAGCATCTCTGCAAGTGACTGAGTTGACTTTCCGGAAATCGACGCAAAACCTTTGGCCACCATCAGGTTTGTCCACAAGTATGATTGGGGAGGACCAAGCACTTCTTGAAGGTTCTACAACGCCCTGTTCAATCATTTTATCAAGTTCGGCATACACAAGCTGCAATCTAGCGGGAGACATGGGATAGTAGCGTTGCTTGATGGGAGAAGCATCTCCAGTGTCAATTTTATGCTGCACTAAATGGGTTCTTCCTAATTTCTCTCCTTGATTGCAAAAGTACTTCTCCAAAAGATTATTTAAGTCTTCCCTTTGTGACGTAGTCAATACGGTAGAGTCTTGTAGACCAATTGCACATATCTGGCCTCGTGTTGGTGGGTTCTCAGAAAATTCCCAGGACTTCTCATAGGCGTCCATAACAATATGCATAGCATTCCAAAAATCTATCCCCAAAATAATTGTTTGAGATAGAGAAGGTACAACAATGACAGATAAATGTTTTGTTTTATGAGCGAGAGTAATAGGAATGTTGGCTCTTCCAATAATCTTATGTTTCTGGTGGTCAGCAGTTTCTACAAATTGGTTGGACAATGGCCGAATTTTTGCCGGGAACTTATCAAAAATCCACATCAGGTCTCTTCCAATCACTGTATTTGAAGCTCCAGAATCTAACAATGCTTTGCAACTAAATCCAAAAATTCGAATTGGTAGATAAGGTCGCGGATCATCAGCGGAAGTTTCAATCAGAAAATTTATACCTTTAGGCAATGAAGCCAAATCACAATTGGACAACTTATGGGTTGACGGTAAATGAGATAAGGGAGGTACTCCTAAGATGCCCGAGGAGGCTCCCTTCGTACCCCGTTTTTTTGAACTACACTTAGGACAGGTTGTTTTGCGATAACCAGCATGCCCACAGCCATAGCAGAAAAGTTTCCTCTCTTTAGGACAATTACTGTACATGTGGCCTTCCTCATCACAATTCCAACATTTGGACTTCCTTGGGGCAAAACTCGTAGGTTTATTAAGTGCATGAACTTCATGATTTGAGGAATTCTTGCGATTATCAGTGCGAGAGTAAGCTAGATCAGGTTCTAAGACTGTGCCTGGCCTAGGAGGAGGCCTGCTATTCGTAGTTCTCAATCTTCCCAGCTCAGCCTTACGTCCCATTTGTCGGAGTTCATCAATAGAAGAGATCACAAACATACAGAGTTTGTCCTGCAAATAATGATTTAGATTCTTAAGAATCTGACGAAGCCTGATGGGTTCCGGAATTGGATTTGACAAACGACCATAAAGACCCTCCATAGAAGCAATGAAAAGATCAATATGCTCTTGATCGCCTTGAGTTCTGTTCATAATCTCCTGCAGCAACATATCGTCATAATCCGGCGTCTGAAAAACAAGTTTCATCTCCGTACACAATTGCTCCCAGGAATTGACTCTGCCCACGGTCGACCGATACCAAATTAAAGCATTGCCGGTAAATAAATCAACTGCTGACCTAAAAAGTTGAGCTTCAGAAACTCCGCGAGCATGACGAAGTTCCTCAACCCGCTGCAAAAATGCACCAATGCTCTGGCCATGACCATTACTAAACTGTAAACCCCATTTGAAGACTGGTATAGGCTTTGCAGTTTCTGCCTCTATACATGACTCATCAGGTTTCAGTTTCCTATTTCCAACCATAGTAGATTTTCCTTGTCCAGCATGTCCAAGAGGGGGAAGGTGCTTTTCTTGTGCGATATTCTTCCGATTTACATTTCCTTGAGAGGGTGTAGTTTCTGTATTGGTACCTTGGGAAGTGCCTCCTTCTTCCGCAGTATTCACTGACGTATCTTCACTCGCCTTCTTTTCTTCAGCACTGTCCAGCTTCTCCGCTACCTTAGATGAGAGGGAAAGGAAGGTATCTAGCATGTGTTTTGATCTCTGTAATAAGTCGTCTTTCTCCTCCGCTGTGTCTTTATCCCAGTCCAGATCCACAGGTATACGCTCCACTCGCAAGTAAAGATGCCAAAGGCGGGCAGAAAGTCTTCGATATTCATTGTCTTTTGTATTTCCTTCATAATCTTCAACTAGCTTTGACAGGTCATTGAATTTTTTCTCACATTCTTCAAGTTCGGTTTCAGCATTTAGATTACTAATAACGTCTTCCTTAATCTCAACATTATCAAGAAAAGCTTGAGAGAGCCTGGATCTCAATTCATTTGCATTTCCTGTAGTAGCTAAACCTCTAAGTTTCAACTCATATTCATTTTCATGACGACGTAAATAATATGCATTCATGGTGACAGCAGAAACCAAATTCCAAAGTGAAAAACGAACACTCACACAATTTAAGAAAATATAATAGAGGTGTAACAGTCAGTAAACAAAACCACTAATAATTACGAGTACCGACAAAAGTGTTGCAATATACAACAAGTTAACCAACCATAATGTCCATATCAATCACCATCAGAACAAAAAAAAATCACAATTATATTATATAGTCCCCACACAAGCCAGGCCCCACGTTGACAGCGCCAAAATGTAGCGGTCCCAGTTTGCTCAGTCTAGGGGGTGGGAAGGGTAGGTGTGGTTTTCACAAGTTAACGGCGTAGTAGAGTTAACTGTTAACGGTACTATCCGAGGGCGCCACCTTGTTTCCAGTAGTAGTGTGGTAGGAGAACGGAGTCAGAACAAGGAAAAGACCCGTTACTGAATGATGTTGTAAAATTAATGACCTTATAACCAACCAAAGTAAGAGTGAGTTAAATACAAGGTAAATTTAAGAAAAGGAAATGCATGTAAGAAAGCTAAACTCATTCAATGTAATCATTAAGTTTAGAAAAATTCTAAGAGCCTGTTTTTTTTTTAATTGCACAAGAAACATTTATCAAATGAAATATTTATTAAAATTATGTAATTTTACATTTCATATCATGGAAAAAGGTTTGATTAACATTTCTGTATCTGGATCTCAACAGTCTGAGGGTACAGGTAACCCTTAGATTTATCAATACAATATACCCTAAACACCAGTAATTAAACACTAAACAACATTACCTTGGCCGGCCACTAGTACTTCTGGTATTTTACCCATAGATATCAATCAAACAATACTTACATAAACTAGACACATATTTACACAAAGCACATTAAACATCAATATGTATCCAATAAAGAAAGATATTTATAAGTAATTATTCAACTACGTAGATCACAATCATACGCCTCCGTAAGGGCTCACGGTCAGGGAGGGAGGTACAGTAGCAGGTATGCACGGGCACTGGGTGGGTAGTGGTACGCAGACCTATGTGGAGGCACACAAACCGCTCCCGAACAAATCCCTGAGCACAATTCAGACAATAGAATCTACAAAAATATTTGACACTAAAAGATGTATAATAGTTGCTTCAGAATAGCACGTAAAATTTTATGTTAACAATAATAACAATGAAACCTAAATATTCCGTGAAATAATCTTAACATGAAGTATTTTGAGAGATATATAATCGGTTTGTAATGTAAATAACCCCAAAAATTAACTATTAGTCAATTACTCAATCTACAGTAGTCAATATAATGAGATATAGTTAATTAAATTCCAAAAATAAATTATTAACTAAAATAACCTTTAAATAGAATTCACTTGAAAACATCTTTTCATATTTGTTTCCTATTCTACAAATGCCTTTTCTTACTTACATTTTGACAAAGCACGTAGCATAAATTACCAACATTTATTATCCTGAATTTACAAACAACAGCAAAAATAAAACAGACTAACAGATAATTTTTTAACTTATAGGCCACACAACACTATTTATTACCTAAAGTACATTTTGTTGTTATTTCAAATGCATTATTTAAAATATAAGTTCTAACCATTGCAACAACATATGTTTGGATCTAAGAAAATATGAACCATTAAAACACTATGATAATATTTACAATCTGAAAGGATTTATATTTATGAGTACAACTTACAAATTAATAAAGGCTCAAGTAATTTCTGCTTCTTAATTTCACTAATATATTTACTCTGGTTGGTTGAGAAAAGAAAAATTAATTCCAAGTATCTGTATTCAAAAGTATTTATAATTTCTTGGTAGCACACATTATTTGACTTAAAAGAATATTAAAATACCTCACCTTGACAACAATCCAGTAATGGGCCAGGAAGGGAGCAATGTAGGTAAAGACATTATAGATAACCTCGTGGAGACTCAATTTCCAACTGAACAATCTTCAAACTATCGCCATGAGAGAGAGAGAATAAGCCTCGTGAAGCCTGACAGTCAGTAACAAAGTCCAACAGAAAGTAGGAGTCAATTGTTGTTTGGCCAGCTGGAGCTGCAGCTGTTTAATAGCCAGCTGATATGGATTTTCCAGGTTGATCAGGCCTGTCTGCCAAAGTTAATAAAATCTAACTCTTACTCTCTGTTATAAAATTTAAGGTTCACAAAAAAAATGTTACAATATGTATGTATATACTGATGGCGAGAGAAAAGAAGAGACCTGGCCCGTGCCGGCGCACAGCTGTGTACTAGTGTGTTGCCGCGCGGTAATTTCAGGCGCTTCGCCCCACAGCCAACCCTGCGAATTGATTATCATAGCAATGGAACAGTGAAACAATAATGGAATTACGAAACAAGGCGCGGCAACATACTAGTAGTAGCGCCTGCAAATTTCAGATAGGCTAGAATCCAGGTCTCTTCTTTTCTCTCGCGATCAGTATATCACAAACATACAGTGTAGAAGAGATGTTATGAGAGACCTCAGTACAATTATTACGACTGTAACTGGTGCGCCAAGAACCAAGAACACATGATCACATCGGTGGTATTGTTTCGTTTAAGATATTTCCATTTGAGTTTTGAATACATATACATATTTTAAAATTATTTCAGTATGAAATACACACTGATGTTTTTATACAACGGTATATTATAATACTGTAATACTATGTTTGGATTGTAAACAAATTTGAACCTCTTCGCATCCTCTTAGACTTACAGAGAAAAAGAACAAATAAAAATTAACGTAGTAGAAGATTTTGAATCATTATTAGTTCACTTCTTTAGTTAATAAATATACTACTAGAACTTTGTAAATCTTAATATTATTGGATAGGGAGAACACTATATTCTATTTTTGAATTTATCTACGTATTCAATTCGACAGCGAATCCATATACAAATAAACAAAATACAACAGGCGAACAGACAAGTGAACAAAATCCCATTGAATTTGTGTACCCAGAATCGATACAGTTCTTTTTGAATTAAGTAATAGAATCAGTATCTTTCCAAGTTTATAACATTTTGAACTAAGTTTTCATTGACATTATCAACTCTAGAGATTAACATGTTACCTTGAATCCTTACACACCTTGAAAAGGGGATAAATCTTTCGTAATAACTACAATGAACACAAAATACCCCATTCATACTTCAGATTCAAGTTTAAAAATTCATGCGTTTGGCTAAAATGTTAGCATAACATTGAGTTACTAATATGTTCATTAACGGATTTGCAAGATATGCATACGTACACACTCAAATAAACATCAACAAGAAAAAACAAACATTCTTTAATTTCCTTAACAAATAAAAAGCTGCTACATAATCCAACAACTTGTACACACGTTACGAATTAGATTACCACTATAGTATTAAAATGTAACTTACAGCTTGTAAAATTTATTTTACATTACACTTAAGAGTCTTTATCATTTAAAACTAGAGGTATATTAAAAGTGGCTTTATTTATTTTTATAATTGATAAACACTTCAGGTCGTTGTACCCAGGAAGGACAGAGTTGCTGTGAGTAAACACTCATAAGAAGAAAGGGACTCTAATGAACAAAAATTGTCCTGCTTTCTGTCAAAAAAAAAAACACAGCTGCAGAGTGCAGAGGTGTAATACATACATTTCTACAGTCACCAACTTTTACTCTTTTTATACTATTCTTTGGTAATGAGTGCAATCCGATATTTTGCTTAACAATTTTTATAACACCGTTAAATAACTAAACCGTAAACATCTGAATTACCAGTAAGAATATATAGTGTACGGTTTTGTAGGTTGAAACAAGGTTTCAGAACATTTACAAATGCAGTCAAAGCATTTTAGTTAGGAGAATGTAAAATGTTTACGAAAATAGCTTTCCATAGCAAGACCGTAATTACAACATTATTTATTATGGGAGTAATATTTTGTCCCTAACCGAATGGAAAATCTTATACGTTAGATATGATAGCAGCCGCATTAGCCTAGAAATTAACAAAACGTCATGTTACTCCGCTATATTGTAATTCTTCTTTACGGTATACTTATGCTTACATTATGCTCAATACAGTTGCTTCAGCGGTTAATTTTTTTAATCACAAAGTAAGGTAATGACCTACTTTCAAATGTAGGTGAGTTCTTCGAAAGTCGTTTACCTCACAGGTAAGACAGTTGACTTTTCCTCCAAAAAATTAATTTAACTATTTATACATTATTTGTTTATATAGTAATGTTTTTCCACTGTTAAAAATGAAAGATTCAGTTATTTCTTTTGACATTCCTATGATCAAACACCTGATTTTAACACCACCAATAATGGGAGAACAATCACTAGATAATTATTGATGCGTTAGATAATCTTTTAAAATATTCCTTTTGCTTCTTTGAATTGGGATTTAATTTTAATAATAATTTTCGTTTAATACTCTTTTTAAAAGTTCAAGTACAGGGTCCCATAACATTTTCCACGCCTAGATTTGCTTTGCGTGTAATTGCGATCTCGCCAGCAACAGGCTTTTTTCAAGACTAGTATCAAAATAAAGTATTTTTGGCAATGACCAGTTTAAATTTTTAGATTATACTTACCTATAACCGCACTTATTTTCATCACTTATCCACAAATTAATGCTAGTTAAATAAAAATAACAGTTATCCATGTCACAGGCATAACCTATTTAAATATAGTAATATACAATGCTGAAAGTAAGTAAATGGCGAAATATTCCAGTCATGTTCCAGTTCAGAATAAGTAGACTTTAAATTTATAGAACAATGTTGTAGACCTGAAGTCGGAAAATGAATAATGTTTTATTAATATTAATAACATACATACACACATTTCTCGGAAACGTTCCTTTATACTTAAATAAATAGCTCTATATATTTCAGTAGCAATTGAATATTTTATACTAGAGTGGGAGATTACAATTTCCATAATAATCTAGGTGGAAGCACTTATGATGTAATACAGTTGAGCCATATGATAATTTTGAATCAAATTGTTATATGTTGAAGATAAATATTGCTTTGTTTGTTGTTAAGATTACAACAGATAAATTAAATTGGCATTTACAATTAATTAACGTGGACAAGGATAAATATTCATAGTTGTAATTATATTTCAAAAACCGTAATTTAACTAAGGCGTTTGCCTTGTTATCATAATAAAAAAATATTTAAATATTTCTTGAAATCCCTATATTCAACAAGTGTCTTTTCTATCCTTGAAATGTATTTACGGTCTAATGTACGTCCGGTGATGTAGCAGCATTTCTGTTCACCAAGATCAAGAGAGTATATTTCAGAAACATTACCGTGGACACAGAAGTGATTGCCTTTTACACCGTAATGAAATGATCTACATATGCTGGTCCAAAAAGTGTACTTAGCTCAAAAAGGGACTATTTCAATATAATACACATTGGATAAAATTTCAATCCCACAGAAAGTTTAATCAATATGAAACTGGTTTAATTGTATATTGAAGTGATAAGTGATTTAGTGTGGACTTTGCTTCGTATTTAAAATTATAAAAACTAATTGATCATTATTCAATTATTAACAAAATGAAGCACCATGTAAGTCAAAATTAATATGTGTGAACATGGATTAGAAAGAAAAAGAGAAATTAACGCGAATAACAGTTGAGATTTCTACTCAGAATGAAAAGATAAATATGTAGGACTGAACATTGAGCATCAGAAGTGATAAATAGGTGTTAAACTTGTTTTCATATATTTATGGAAATTGAAACATTAATAAAAAATAAAACGAGATTCAAGTAAATAAAATATTTAATTTAGTTCCATTATACTAAACCTCCACTGAGTAATTGAAAAAGTTATAATTAATTATTCATTGTTGAAATTATAGCTTTATTAAGCAATCATACTTTTATTTAGAAAACAAAATCATCGTTAACGTGGTATTTGTTTAATGAGAAACATTTATTAGTGTTAAGGCTGGTCAAGAGAAACCTGAACTGTTATTTAAATCTTCATAAATTCAAAAATATTTGTAGTATTTCCTGATATTACTACAAAACTTAAATGAAAAGAAGTTTACGTTGATGAAAGCTTGAATACTTATATTTTAGAAAGCGACGTAGAGGTGGCGCTTGTAAAGATCGCGCAGTTTGAGCTCTTTAAAATGACGCGATATGAACGAAGTATTGATCTTTCATGAGTCTTAGTAATATTTTCCCGGCCTTTTTAGTTCAAGCCAGCTTACACTGGATCAGTAAATATAACAGAAATAAAGTTTTTCAGTAGGTATTCCAATTTTGAAATTTAAAGGTAATTTTCACTTCTATTTCAAGCTATTACTAATGACTAGGGTGAATTCCTTGATTCAGAGTCGAAGGCAAATTATACTGTATTGCCGAGGGAACACCTATTAGCCAGGAAGTGTTGTTCAGGAAACCTGTTATACTTTATTTATTGACTGATTTTTAGTCTATATATTGGAGAATTCGATTTTTGTATGACAGTCTACCTATCTGTCTGTCTATATCAGTGTCTATCTGTCTATCTGTTTACATGGCATCTCAAAAATAACTTATCTATAGACCTAACAATTTTCAATATGGCGCATGTCACTCCACGGGATTTAGCTGAGTATTAACAATCACTTTTTACATTCGTGTTATAGGTAAACATGATGATAACGATCAAATATTACAATGAGTATACTTTTACCCAATTTGAGTGCAATCATGCGAGAATTTAACATGTGTTCGTTTTCTATAGATTACAAAGAGAAAATAATAGAATGGAAACCCAATGTTTAAACTTGTGAAGAGAGTTTGTTTCAGCGTACACTTGCGTTGTTTTAGCCTCGCTATATCACCAGAAACTTTCTTATTATAACACTGCTATAAAGTCCAAACTGTTTCTTTTTTTCTTTTGACACTAAAGTATATGTATCACATGCGGTATGAATTTTAGATTGGGTAGAAGTTAGAGGTTACTATGAATAATGCCTGCACATTACATAGTGAAGGTAAGAGCTGTAAGCATTTCTTTTCGCTGTGAAAGTTCACACAGAGGAAAATGAGTTAAATTTAAACTCAACAAGAATAATTTTATATAATAACTTATTTAGTTTTTGTGTAAATTTAAAATAAAATTTTGTTTAATTTACATTTAAAGAAATAGAAAATTTTATAGATTTTCAGTAATTTATTTAGGATTAAAATATTATCTAAATGTCTCCATGTTATGTAAGTGCTCTTTGATTTTAGATTCATAAAGCATAGTCACAAAGCAATTTTTACATGGTTAGTTTTTCTGGAAGTTATATATTTTAAATTATCATTCGATGAAAACATGACGGACACATCCAATGTACGTGAGAGGCGGTATAGAAATATTTAATAAACTCTACATGTCACGATTTATACATGGGCCAGTATCAACATATAAAGTGTTACTGACCCAATAAACCGCTTATCAAACAACCACAAGAAGAGTTCTATATGTTTACACAGTTTTGAAAAAACCCTATACAATTTCTAAAAACAGTGTTAAATGCATTCAAAATTTAAATATACTCAACAATAAATTAAACGATAACAACAAAATATTAGCTAATTTATCCTTTGCAGTATTCAACTGAACATTGTCACTTTTGCCAATATATATTATACGTATAAATTATATCTTATTAAACAGACGTAAAGCGAACAAAATTGTTTAGATTTTCTTTGTTTAGTTAGATATATTACAATCTGTAAATACTTTGTAGGTGAATAAAACTTATTACGATTATACGTGGAGATATTAATTTTTATTTAAACCAGTGCATGTGCAGACTATTTGTGGAGATTTCAATTATGAAAAAGTTACCAATTAAACCATTATGTCTTGAATAGTGTGATGGAATGGAATAAATTGCCCCATTTTATATTTAACATGCAAATTCGCGCTAGTTTAATAGGCTGAGGGTTAGCGAAACATGTTACTGGAAGGGCTGGTAATTCTTCATGTCTCTCTGTTTCTCTCTGTATTTCTGCATGACATCCCGAAAATGATATGACTTACAGACTTGAAATTTTGCATAAAGCTGCTTTATATATTAGCAACACCGAGTTCATTATAGTGCATGTTATCCCATGGGAATTTGCCAGTTCTTATCAAATTTTTAAATAGTCTATTGGGTAACGATGATAGTAATAACAAGGATATAAAAACAAGGGTACAACAGAACAAATACATTTGTACACAAAACTTCTTCAAGAAGGTATAATGGACAGGAGGCAATGTTAAAAGTCACTAACAATATGTGACTTCAGCGCACTCTTTTGTTTTAGTGCCTTTCTAACTCACCAGAACTGTTATTATTTGTAAATTGCTAAAGACCTTAAATAGTAAATAAACATATGAATGTACTATGTAGAAACATCTCGAGAAAAAATGTATTTTAAATACTGCATAAAATGCACAAACAAGAATGAGCACTATAATTGTTTAAGTCTAATCACTGAATTTGGCTGAGCGTCATTAAAGCCTATCCTCCAGTTTACTTCAACTTTAAACCGTTCTGTCGAAAATGTAAAAGTAAACTAAAATAAAGTAAATATGTCTTATTTTATCAGGCGAAGTTGGGTTAAGAAGCCCTTTCTAACATGTAACTCGGGTTCAACGAACGAACGGCTTAAAGGTGACTTCCGAACCACCACCAACGGCCGGGCAGGCGGGCTACTTGCAAGGACAGGATCGCTCAGCGGTCACCCATCCAAGCAGCAGCCACGCTCGACGTTGCATGTACCATGCATATGTATTAATAAAATAAGTTAAAAATTCATTTAAATTAATCAGTTCTCAAAGTCATATAAACCAAAAAAATTGTATATAACGAGTTTAACACTTAACAATATAAACATTAAAAAAAATATTATAAAGGACGTTTCGATTAATATAGAATTTTGTAGTATTGTCGTTTATCCTGATTTTGTATTTATAAATTAACTGAGTTTATTTTTGTTTAAATTTCTACTATACCCTTCATTGAACTTATTTAAGTGGCATTACAAAGTCTAAATGAAGTTGGTCAGATATTTGCCTTGAAGTGAACAACGTTACAAGTTAACACTTGAAGTGCCCAGAGGCTAACTTGTAATATAACGAGTACTACGAGCTAAGTTGATTCTGTTAACACTTCCTAACTAGCTTAACCCAGCTCGATTATACTCCGAAATATTAATATATTACAAATATGTTGGGGAATATATCAACTTAGTAGTAATACGTTTAGAAAATACAAATATAAATCGCTAAGTGTTTCATTACAGATAAACGAACTTTTATTTATTTCTGAACATGGATCGCAATTACACAACACAGCCATGTGTCACGACTAATCCTGAACAGTATATAAAACTTGTTTTCACTTCGAATACTGAAAATCTAGTAGTCTAGATATGCCAATCATGAATTCCAACAATTATAGGAGTTTTTCTTGTTATACCATATCTTCATCATTGTCTGAGTCTTCACAAGGAATATCACTTGACGGGCTGCACATATTTTATTTATGTCTGTCTGTCTATCCACACGATATCTCAAAAACGAATCTACCTACGAACTTTAAACTTTTAATGAAGCGTCATTTCTATAAAGGTAACGCCCAGTCGATAGTGGTGCATATCACTCCACAGTGTTACTGAGCGTTGGTAAACATTTTTATATTCTTCATATTTGTTACTACAGTGGCAACGAAAATATTTCACAATAAATATATTTGTGAATAAACTGAGTAAAATCAAGCAACATTTACCATGTTCCAAATCACTTACGCTACACAAATTGACTATCAACAAACCCTTAACCTTTGTACTAAGCATTATTTAAAATTATATATATTTGTAAACAAATAGAGAACTAGATAATACTATAATACAAATTCTTCCATATTGATCTCGTAGTAGTGGTTAATTGGATCAACAATAATGAAACATAAATTATGTTTATTGGATGAAATGTAATTTCAGAGGATGAGCTTAATGACGTGATTGCATATACCCAGTCTCTGATAGAAAACATTAAATCACAAGTGCATAATGCATCATACCCTAAATAATAGTTATTACTAGACTTTAGTTGGCTTGGAGAGTTATGTTTTAATAAAAAAAACGAATTTTATACGAGAAGAAAAATGGAATTAATTCCAAAACTTACTTCTGCATAGTGCACAGATTTAAAACTTGTTTTTAAATAAACCACCAGATAACACTGCGATACCATTAGTGTGACAATTTTATTAAATAATACTACACTTGCTATAGATGAGCTTCGTTTCATGATAGTTTTAGAGACTGGTAATCCCATACTTGCAGGGCATTAAATCTCCATATCTTATAGACTTTGTAGAACCCTTTTTATTACCTACAAAAATATGTTTTTCTCATATAATACTATTCTGATACAACAGTTTCTACCGTGTCTCATTTATCTAATACGTATAAAAAATTCGTAGTAGTGATTTATATCACTAGTCGGGGTACATGAATACTCCATATACATTTAAACTGATATGTTGATGATTTTAGTTGGCAACTCGGAGTTTATTAGTACTAAAATAAAAGCCATGGGGATTTTGTTGATTAACAAATCTATATTAGGTACCAATTAATCTAGCTCAAGTAGTTATGGAGATATCGTGAAGACACTTTAAAGAGATATTATATTTGAAGCTAATTTCATCCTCAGCCAGTACAGTTGTTTAGTTGGTTAACAGTAAAATGGAATTTAATTTTCGATATAGCAGGTTAAGCAAATGAGAACATAAATGAGTGAGACTTGCGCTAAAACATACTGTGACACAAAGGACACGACCTCAGACTCAAACTAGCTACACTCATTGTGTGTTTGGTTTCAGTTACATTGAATTACTCAACTTGTACTTCTCGGTCGTGTTTCCGCTTTGCCATTATTTTGATTTCCGAATTTACTCAGATAATTTCATTTCATATTTATTAAAAATAAATAAATTTAATAATTGTATACCTATCCATGCAAACCTTTCTTCAACAACAGCCTTTTAAATAGCAAACAAGCCTAAATATTTATATAAATAGTTTTAAGTTATTTCTAAAATTGACATTCTTGATCAAATTATGATTTATATTTTATAATAGTTATGAAATATTAATGAGTAAAGTATACACAGTTTACGATTAGGATTTTGTACATCCTTCTTCCTTCCCAAAAGACTTTAATCTCTCAGTTTAGTTTGTATGGTTTTTCTGCTGTAAAATACGCTATTGATCATTTAAGATACATAGCAGGTATTAATGTAAGGAAAATTTGGTTCCCCTACGGCATTTACACAAAAAGGATAAGGCTTAATATTTTCTTTTAAACATTAGGATAATTAAGAAAGAGAAAATATTTTTTTGTATCAGTTCATGCAGTAAACTCTTGTAATAATTTTGATCACATAGTAATAAAACAAATATTTAAAAACGTAATAAATAATTTAAGTACCACACAAATTAAGAATTTGAAATTCGAAAAATTATTCAAAGTATGTAAGAATCACTATTTTTAAGTAAGAACCTGAAAGATTTAAATCCGTGTGGTAGAATGTATGGAACAATTTATTTGCAGTAAAATTGTTAGAAAGTAAACCAGATGGACGAATGTAAACTGTAGACTAAATAAATTCTATTAGTATCTTACTGCTGGCTGCGTCTGATTAAATGAAATAACTACTAACAGGTAGTAGCTTGGATTCCTGAATCCTCGCATATCTTTCTTGAGATAACGTGGAAACTCTGGATCCATGGTTGTGTGCCTGTGTTCATGTGGGTCTGATGTGTAAGTTGTGATCCCCAGTATATTACAAATAGTTGAGGTTTAATTTAAGTCTCTGATATAATATTTAACATTATGTCAGTATACGGTTTAATATTACATACATTAATACAAACAAACGTCATAACAAAAAGTTTATAGAAACCTACCTTGAAAGCCTTTATGTAACCATTTCACTTTGGGCTTCCTCTAAATTGCTTTAGTATATTCCAAAATTACTGAAGTCGTGGCAGTTATTCAACCATATACATAAGATTTTATAAGAAATTGTGGATGAACTGAGGGTAGATACCAACCTGGTAGTTAAAAAACGTAACATACAGTTTTAATACATCACATGTTAGATTCTTTTAAGTTTGCAGGAAACCTTTTACAAATAAATTTGTATATTCCTGTTATATTACACACGAGATTACAGGAAAACTGCAACCTAACGCTCTGCCAAATCCCATGCAGTGCGATTATTAAACTCAGCGTTACTTATATGGCATAGTGGCATTATTGTACTTAGTGTTATGGACTTGTTATGGAACTTAGATGGAAATGGAGTTTTAATACAAATTTAAGTTTTATGGTACAATTGTTTTCTAATTATTAAGTATATAGCTTACATTTGCTGTTACCACACTAGTACGTTAGTGTAAATTACGGCACACAGGATAAGAAGAAGTCATCCTAGTTGTATGAATGACAATCATGAAAAGGTCTGAGACAGGTAATACGGCCGTCAGATTTTAAATACAGAACCTAAAGGCTGAAATGGGAAAGAATATATATGACTAGCTAGATATTGTGCACGAATTTTTGGGAAAGTGCAGTCATTATTGGTACCTCGAGAATTATACACTTGGACGGAACTGAAACGATATCAACAATGAAGATTTTCTCAACAATACATAAGCTAAAGATAAGGGATGAAAAGCGTATAGAATGTTTACTAGGATTGAAGTTTACCACTTTTAAGACACTAAACTAAAACCAGTAGATATGAAGGTTCACACAAGATTCCAGTTCTTTGTTATGTGGTAAAAGAAGGACGTTGTAGGTTAGTATACACGGTAGGATTGACTATTAAGTGCAAACGAACAATCTAGGTGTCCCGGGAACTTGAGCCGGAAAAAACAGCAGCTTAATGCTAAACGGTTAGCGTGTACCAAAGGAAAGTCCTCTTATTAGTAAAAAATATCTTGATACTGGAGAATACTGAGAAACCAGGAATGCAGAGGATTATAACGGCGGTGAAATAAAAGCTGGAAATAATGAGCACTGACTGAGACAAACATGAGGAAGGAGTAAAGGTCAGATCGACTAACAGGTTGTAAATATCATTTATTGGTCTTTCCTTATTGGATTTGTAACAAGCATATTCTTACAGTGTACAAATTTAGTAAGTTTAATGTTCAATGTAATGGACAACGTAACTGATCACTAGTTTGGAGTCCATCCTTAAATTTAGCCATATTTTGAAATTTAAATTAAAGAGGCGTTATATGTATTTAAGTTATTTCCAGAGAGTTGCTTATTTATCCCTACAATTTCTAGAGATTTTCAAACTTCATAAAACCAGATCATCGAATATTTTAAGTTCTACTTATTGACAGAAAGCCGCTCCAGTCTATCTTACTTCTGTACTGGAGCCAAAAGTGTTAAATTTAAGTCCATAATATATAATTTAACTCTATATGCATTCTTGCACAACACATATTACAATCTGCACCTGTTTTTTGAAATGCAACTGAAATGACCCGGATTACACAGTTCTTGGTATATTTATACCCAAAAGTGATTACAATTGCCTCCAATCATTTAAAATAATATCACTACGGCTTTTGTAGGTAAACATATAACTTCAGTCATAAAGTAAGTTTTACGATCCAAATTTGTCCTTAAATTATGCACCTCAAAAGCTATTGCTAAAATTTAAAATACGACACACACATACACACACACAAATTGACGGAATCTACGTTAGCAATAAAAATACAATACATCAGTTCCCATAAAATCCTTCATTAAAATAGAAGTAGTGTATTGTTCTGATACGCAGAGTATTGTGGCAGACCTGTTCGCTTCACGTGCACACATAATGTCTTTCACAATAGACAACCCACAATCATTGTGGGCTGTGTGTTATTGGCGCTGATGTGTTGTTGAGAGTGATGTGTTCTGAGGAAGCCAGCCAATTCATGAAAATTGCACAACCAATATTCATACCGTCCCTATTTTCATTCTATTGGATTAGTTAGTTTTAGGCATTTTTTTCAACTTAATTATTGATATCCTTAATCAGCTAGCATGTTTATGATATAATAAGCAATAATGCTCAAGTCTGTAATGACTTAAGCATACTTGGACATACACTTTAAACAGTTCATGTTATTTTCTAAGATACTGTATTTTAAGGGAAGAACGACCTTGCCATGGATTATCTTAATTTTTCCTGTTATCAAGGCATGTATCGACTAAACAAAGAAACCCACTTGCCATCTGAGTGCAAATAGCACATAACATAGACAATATCCCATACAACATTAACTTGGATTCAATGGCACATTGAGTGTCTCAGCAAATAGGCAACAATACAAAAACTGAATAAACGGCAGCTCTCTATGTATGCCATGCCTTGCCACAGTAAATCTGCTTTAAATCGGTTAATAATTATTCAACTCAAATAATTTTGGTTTGCTCAGATTTGTGAAAAACCTTCGGACGTGATCAGGCATTTAGCTTGTCAATTCCCCTGTTTTTTCTAAGGCACTGTAAAACGTCACAATATAAACGTACTAAAAGCCAAACAATTTCGAGTATCTTATGATAAAGGTCCATAGGGTCGTTCAATGAAGTGGGTTTCGAAATATTTAAAAATTATTCCTAATTGAATTAGTTTTATTTAAATTCGTTACTGGCAGAATCAAGTGTGATATTTTCAAAATAAATCTGTATTTGCTGCTTTATGTACACTATTGATTCACTGTTCTCAAATTTAAATTTATCAAATTTTTAAGCTTGTTTGAAGAACTTTAGCTTAAAGTTTCAAAAGCTCTTCAGTGTAAGTTGAATGTGGATTATAAAACATCAATAATACCATTTTTACAGACATATTCTAAATTATTGCAAAAACGTTTCCAATATTTCTGTTCATATAAATCTTCCTTGGATTATTAAAAAATATTTTACAAGATGAATTTCTCGATTAATCAAGCTATTAGAGATTAGATCTTAGAAACACATTTCTTGACTCATTTTTATTTATACGATACGCATTTCCGTCAGTAATGGATTCCGTTAACTTTACACTTCCTCTGGGTTGTGGAAAATTGCAAACTGATTTGTTTTTGCGGGAATATTTTATGTGCTACAACAGGAGATAAGTATCCCCAATAGAGCTATAAAGGTAGCCGCTAACAATCTATAAATATCCAGCCTCTCAGGTGGAACACACAGTCCTGTACTTGTAGATAGATGGTGGCTATCTTTGTTAATCTAGATAGTTTACAGTTACACAAATTACATTGTAAAAAATGTTTTTATGCACCTTAGTGTAAAAAATTAGAGATGTAGATCTTTTAGCTATGAAATATTTTTTTTGCAAGGTGTTATATTATCATATTTATGACGTATGCATAGTATTTCAATAAAATTCAATGAGACCAGCAGAAAAATTAACATACAAGCAGATCTCATGAGACGAATATACATTTAAGTTTAAGAATATAAAATACTTCCAATAATGTTTTAATTTAACATTTTAATTCTGTGTATCATTTAAATATTTAAAATACGTAAATAACGAGATTCAAGACGACATTCGTACACTTAAGTGTTATAAACGGTAAATCACAAAAATTACTTGCCCCGCCGCGACTCGAACCCGGATCACTCACTTGCCGGGTGAGTATTCTACCACTACACCACAGTGCATTTACTTTTAACGATTTAATTATATTTATATATACACGGTAATACTATATTTATAGATACACAGTAGATACATTATTTGCTTGTGAAACAGATTATTATTTTGCCTGTCTAGTAACCTAACAAGAATAAAGGAACATTTTTTTCAGTGACAATTTTAATATAGACTGAAAACATGAAAACTCTTACTACCCGTGAACTTTTTTTAACTGTAGTAGCAGACTAGCTTTACACTCAAACTATGGCTAACATGGTGCATAGGGTTGAGCAAATTATCGGTCGCAGCTCATTTAATTTATTATATTCAATTGAATAATTCTGTACAAGACAATTAAAAGTTAGAATAAATTATTCAACAAAATTAAGACATACATTGTAACGACTGGAACAATTCAACACTTTTATGTATCCTACTCTATTTTTAGTATAACAATCTTCTATGACAGTGAGTTATTTAAGTACTATATGACTTCAAAGTATTTCCTACGGGCTTGTCCCTTGATGGTGTACGCCACTGTCATCATGGCGCCCTTCTCGGCTTTCATATTCCTGTTATTGTTATTGACAGTATCATACGGACCAAAAAGATCTGTAGGCCTGTTTTCTATCCGTTTCCTCGGGGGAAACACCCTAACTGGTGAGTACAGTGGACGACGTTTGAAGTATTACCTTTTAAATCAAGAGTAACTCAAACGCTCCTGGAGTACAGTGTCAGAGAGTATGCATTCCTTCACACTTGCAAGAAATAATTATTCGTTATAGTAGGTAGTCTCATGTGCAATTTTGGATTTTAGGTTGAGAAATTATGTGCCTAAAAATAACTTATGAAAAATAAAAAGTATAAGAATCAATCCATGAATAATTATTTAAAATACTGCATTTAAACAGTAAATTATGCAATATAACAATAAATTATAAATAGAAGCGGATGAAGATAAAAACGTGAGATATTTTTAGTACGTACATGCAGTATAACTTCAACCGATTAGGACAACCTAGCCTCTCTTCATCAAAATTGTTTAATTTATTGGTAATTGCAAAAATGCATGCGTTTACAAAGTTATTAATAAAATGAGTTTGGGTACAAATAAAAAAAATCTGCCCAAATCTCCATTACTTACCCTACAACAATGTGCCTTGTTTTAGATAAATATTTATTATTATTATTATCATCTATTTATAAACTTGTTTGTTGAAGAAACAAAAAAATCAATGACGATTGTCAATATTCTTATACTATTTGTTTAGCTGTTTCAATACTCTTAAATATTATTAATAATAGTACATGTTGTTTACATGAAAAACCGGATTTTATTAGATTACCCCATTATAAAGCTTAATATAAGAACAATGAAGCACTTAGTAAAGCATCTTTTTACTTGTTGATAATTTTACACGAAAATCCGGAATTATTTGCCTGGGAGATAAGGCTAAACACTGTTTACTTCATGAAATATATACTATAAAAATGATAATTAAACTAAACTATTTACATTAAATAGAAACATCCATTTACTTGTCATAATTCACTTTTCTGTAAAAGTCTTTGAAACAATTTTATATATGAAGTGAGACCTGGCATTTCTCATCTAGTTTCATACTCTCATATCTCTTCTTTCTGGATGTACATACTCAGCCGGTTCTTGTTGGATAATACAGATACTTACTCACAACACTGAAATCAACTGTTTCATTCGTAGACCTAATGAAAGCAGTGGTCACAGCCTTTCATCACAATCGACATCAACTAACCTAGCCCTTTTATTTACGTTATTCTGAGTACTACCTAATGTCTATACCTTAAAGTTATTATGTTCAAGGTTACCACAGTAAATACATATTCTAATTTTATCCAAGGTTAAACAATCATCAGAAACTCGTTTTATGAGTTAAATAATTACGTAATCAACACTGTTGTCACTATCCGGTTCGCTGTCACTTATTTTAATATAACTTTCCAAGTATCTGTCTTTTTAAGAAAAACGCGTAGGTACTTAATAACAAACTAAGATTATAACAGTTGCAGACTTGTATTAAGGTAGTAAGTACATGTATACTACGTTTATTCTAAATCAAGTGAGGTTATCCAACAGATTGGTGTTTTATAACATCTCAATGCTACATTCACCCTACTATTTACACAAAACATTTTATGCGGTCCAAAGTTCACATTTTATCAATATTGTATATACTTTTCAAACAATAGTAAATTAGCTATATTGTGGGTTTGGGTATATGTTATTTATAAATTATAAACTAAATTATATAGATTTACGTTTAGTTTAACTTATGTTAATGTAGGAGTATACCACAATGATATTCAAGTAACATGCTTCAAGTTTATATAGCTCATTTCATTATATGACTTTCGGAGAGATACAGATAAGTAGGCAATCCATTTAAAAACTAAATCTGTTACCAACATATATAAGATAATTCTTTCTTGATAGTAGAAATTAGATAATTTAACTTGGTAGTACGTAGTTAAAAAAAGCTAAGAACATATAAAAATTTCACATTTAAAGCTCAATTCCTCCTCAAGATATTACCTTGAATTCTGTGTTTTGCTAACGCCCAGCTAAATACCATACATGGAAATAAAACATTATCAAACTCTATCAAGTAAACTCAAGTAGTAGAGGAAAGAAGGATCCGATAGAATGTAACGAAACTCTTACGAATCAAATCTCCAATTGTATGAAAACCAGACTGTGCCAAAAATATGAAAATGAGATTAGTAACAAATTGTTTGGTAAGTGTTCAACACACTAAGCTGTGGCTATCTGTAAATAGTACGCCTATGAAGTTAAAATAATAGCCACAATAATGCGTATGGTTTAAATCCACCCAGTTGAGTAGTAAAGTCAGAGCAAAGTGCCAAGCGTATTTTAAAAGCGTTAGGAGGTTATGCTGGATCCCTGACTGTGCTTTTTAATGTGTAAAAAACGTGAAAGTAAATTAAAATTGCTTCAATAATTTTCACCACTTGTCATAAAAATCCCTTTGTGGCTATGCTGATGCCACACTTCTTTAATTTCAATAGTATGACTGTTAAATAACACGAAATTAAAATTTTCTTAATCCGAGTGGATTAATGTAAAGAAATACACCTCGTGTGTGATCAGCATTCGTGGCTTTTAGTAAACACGAGCAACGGACAGATACCAACATTTTAAAAACCGAGAAAACCCAAAGGACTTAACGTGCCTACTTCAGAAAATAAAAATGTAAAATAAAACTTAAAGGGATATGAAATATCACTTCAGGAAGAAGTTTCCGTGTTTAAAGTAAAAAGCAAAAGTCTTTATAGATTTTTACGATTATTTTTACAGTCATTTGGCATTGCTCATTATCAATTTTAAATTACTAGCGGAAATGAAATTAGTACCTTTTTATGCTCTATTGTTTATGGAGTAAATAGGTTGTTAACATTTTAATATTATAATTTGGTTTTGTTTTACTCATTGTAAACGATAATAAATTGCAGTTTATTAACAAATATTTATGTTTATTAACTCACTGCGTTGCCTATTTTATGGTTTAAGCATTTTACTTAGCACTCTTAATTTTACTAGGCTGTGGAGATAACCCTTGTTTCAAAAGCATTATTTTATGACAGTGTAATACAATTCACTTGGTTTTTGTTATAACTGAATAAAAATTTGTTATCACTGAATAAAAATTTGTTACCATCTACTGTATAAGACTATCACAAAATATATGTAAAAATATGAATAGTAACAATATTAACAACACCAAACACTTTATCTATATTATCTATGAATAATAATTTTGCTATTTTAACCGGGTTTTCATTTTGCACTCTTCAATTTATCAAACCTAAAGAAATCAATTCTTTTCCCGATTTACTGGAGACCTGCCTTAGTAAAGATATTATAATTTATTAAACATTGGTTGCACTTATAAACTTGGATATAGTAAATCATAAAACTACAAATCTTTTCGGTAACAGATTAATATGATTTATGAATCTGAAGCCGTTCTATTTCAAGATAATAACGAAACCAATTGATTATGATGTTAGTAGTGAAACTCTTGTTTAGAATAGTGAATAGAAATCTTAAGTACTCAAAATGTTTAACTGAATGATACTCTTTGTGAGAAACAAATTCTTATATACTATAATATTGTTCGTTGTACATTATTTACGGATTGATAGTTGAAACTCAACCAGCCACTAATATCACACTCTAGCTAGCGGTCAAAGTGTCAACAGTTTACCACTGACGTTGTTCACTTCAAAGGTAAAGTTGGCTCTAACTTCACTTTGACTTGGTAATGACACTTCCTGGACCTGGATCTATTTTTGTAACGAGATCCAATTTTAATCTATGAGCATTTTGTACCGTATAATATTTCCAATATATCTGGTTCAGTGCATTCCAGAAAACAGGACAAGGATCGGTGGATTCAGTACTTCTCCTAAGCGCCCCTCAACTTTCAAACCGTCATTTTCCATAGGGTTCAATCTCATGATATGATCCGGTAGCGATAGCTTGGCAAAGTTCTTGCCCTTTTCTTTTCGTGTGCAGTATGAGTATAAATCTTAAATCAACCGCGTTAAGAACTAGCTGAAGCGGTTCTATTTTCTCCCTACGAAGTAGTAAGAGGGTTTAATTCTCTGCGGTTATTTCGTTGGATTTAGCAGTGCCGTCTTGACTCTCGTCTCATATATCAATATACTCTCCGTTTTGTCGTTAGCTAAAGTAGTGCCAAACTGTCCTGATGCCCTTTGAGAACGCGGTTGAAGTAGTAGTGCCTCCTTGAACTTTCTTTCCTATGAGATAAACAGATAGATTTCATTCAAAACTTCGTCCTACCCCGATGCCAGTGATTTTTTAGTGACAAGAGCAACGTGTCTCCGAATTTCTTCTATAGACCTACTCCAGCCCTGGATGTTGAACGAGCTGGAAATGCTCCTCCTGGAATGAAGCCAGACTGAGACTGAAACAACGTCAGTGAGTTGTCATCATTCCATGAACCCTTCCCTTATATTCCTATCCCGTAAATATCTATACCTTTTAAATTACTTGAACAAAATTAACGAATCACGTACTATAAAGTTGAGTTTATTGTTATTTTATTACGAAAAACATGTAGGTACCTTTATCAAACTGTAATTCGATAGCATAAACGTGAATGTAAAACGTTGCTGAGTAATATATATAATATATTATGTTTAGAGTACCTATTTTCATTTGAAATCTGCCTTCAATGATTATCTACGAAAAGAATTATTAAGAAGAAATCTCTGCGCAAATAATTACTTCTGAAAATATTTGAAGTGATTGTTTCGTGTGATATGACCCAAAATTCGCATCAGTGTTCCAAACTTAACATTTATTTAAGTGAACCGATGAGAAACTCTCAATACTCGGTTATGATTGTTTCGTGTGATATGACCCAAAATTCGCACCAGTGTTCCAAACTTAACATTTATTTAAGTGAACCGATGAGAAACTCTCAATACTCGGTTATGATTGTTTCGTGTGATATGACCCAAAATTCGCACCAGTGTTCCAAACTTAACATTTATTTAAGTGAACCGATGAGAAACTCTCAATACTCGGTTATGATTGTTTCGTGTGATATGACCCAAAATTCGCACCAGTGTTCCAAACTTAACATTTATTTAAGTGAACCGATGAGAAACTCTCAATACTCGGTTATGATTGTTTCGTGTGATATGACCCAAAATTCGCACCAGTGTTCCAAACTTAACATTTATTTAAATGAACCGATGAGAAACTCTCAATACTCGGTTAAAAATTGATGATTTAACGGCTGGTAAATCAGTCACAACATTTAGCTGTATATTGAAGTAATTATAAAATTGTATAGATAGATACAAATATAAATTCATTCAATACAAATTTGGTATAAAAGCACATTCATACACCAATCCATTCATACAACTTATTAGATAAAATTTGACCATTAATAGAAGACACTCCAAAATTAAATTGTTATTTCTATCCATCCAAGGACCTGGAAAGATATAAATGAAACCTTCCCTTTTAAAGTAGCATAAAGGTTTTATGTAGGTGGAAACAATAATAAAAACTGTACCTTTGACTTAAATGGTAACTGGAATTCCACATTTGTCTTATTTAAAGTCATCTTAATTCTACCATGTTTAACTAAAAATAATTTGGAAGTGATGTTGGTGCAGCACTGCTTAAGCTTGAATTTACATTTATTCTTATCGCAATAATGGTTCAAGCTGACTGCTAAACATTTGGACACGGTTCTAAACCCATTTATGGTATATGGTATAAAGACACCAAGAAGAAGAAAGACACTAGAAGAAGTCTATTCCTCAAAATTCCTTGGATTTTACCTTGATCAAGGTTTGACATGGAATGTTCACATCGATCACGTTTGCTCAAAATTAGCCTCAGGCATTTATGTTCTGAGGTCTCTAGCCAAATACTGCCCAAGTCATGTTCTGATAACGGCGTATTATGGCTTGATTTATCCACACCTCACTTACGGATTGGTACTATGGGGTGCCTGTGCAAGGAACCAATTTTCAAGAGTGTTTAAATTACAGAAGCGAGCGATCCGCACCATTGCAAAATTGAAGTTTAGAGAGTCGTGCAGGTCAACTTTCAAAATGTTGCAACTGTTAACTCTGCCTAGCCTCTACATTTTACAAACAACGTTGTATTGTATGTCTAAATGTGCCTTGATTACGGGCCGAGACATTCATTCGTACGGGACTAGAGGCAGAGACAACTACCGAACTGGGAGACACAGGGCGGTGGTTTATGAACGCTTGCCTTTACAGGCAGGGGTTCATTTTATTAACAGATTGCCTAATGAATTAAGAAAAGCCTCTACGCTCAAGGCTTTAAAAAACTCGTTTAAAACGCTGTTTAGCGTCAAATGCATTTTACAATGTAAAAGAGTTTCTGGAATATGACTGGGAGACCACACAATAACAAGACTGACTCTCGAACGAATTGGGAATTATTGGTGATGGATGAACGTGGAATGAGTGATCAAATGTATGTCTGAATGAGATGAGAGCTCGATGTGGTATGTATGTCCAAATTTTAACATATTTGACGTTTGCTATACAAATGTATTTTGTCTCTGCAATAAAAAATTGACTATGACTATTGACTATGACTATGACCAAGTTTATGATTTGCCAATTTATGAATGAGGCCTCAACTTACTATGTGACTTGTAAGATATAGTTGCCAATCTTATGCGTCTGACTTTGGGAGTGTGTAACACATACATAGTTTCTGTGTTTAACATTTATCAGAGTTGCCTCGTATTGTAACAACTTTCCTATTTTTAAGCTTAAAGATATCGCTATTGATAAGGGGTGCATTTGGAAGGCCTGAATATTGTTATTAACGCGAAATCTATCGCTCGTCAAAACAATTTAAATTTTCGACAATTTATTTACATATTACATATGTCACGATAAAGTTGTAATGTTGTTGCTGAATTTAACTATGCGGTCAAATAATTCTGATTTTTATTAACCATAATTACCAATGCAGTCTTAGAAACCATTAAAACGCTTTTTTATAACTAAATACTATTTGGTTTATTTAATAAAAATCGTATAGAAACATCTATTTCAATGTGATGGTGTGATGTTTGGTTATTACCACACAAACATGTAACTTGTAACATGTAACATGTAACTCACGTAGTTGTACGCGTGTTTGTTTTCAATACATTAATTACAAATATTTCGAATATGCATTAGGGATTCTAGAATTTGACATTAAAAGTACTAGTATTCTAGAATTTAAACTAACTATTTAGTAACACAGCACATACAGTCCGATTAATATCGCCTGTTTTACATTTGTTTTATTTAATACCTCTTGAAATGAAATTGAACAATGAGCGTACATTTCTCACACTCTAATAATTCTAGAATTTGACATTAAAAGTACATATTCGTGTTATTCATTTAAACTAACTATTTAGTCACGGATTAATATCGCCTAATACTTTGTTTTACATTTAGTTTTATTTAATACCTCTTGAAATGAAATTGAACAATGAGCGTACATGTTTCTCACACTCTATTTGGCCCATTATGCATTAGGGATTCTAGAATTTGACATTAAAAGTACTAGTATTCGTGTTATTCATTTAAACTAACTATTTAGTAACACAGCACATACACAGTCCGATTAATATCGCCTAATACTTTGTTTTACATTTAGTTTTTATTTAATACCTCTTGAAATGAAATTGAACAATGAGCGTACATGTTTCTCACACTCTATTTGGCCCATTATGCATTAGGGATTCTAGAATTTGACATTAAAAGTACTAGTATTCGTGTTATTCATTTAAACTAACTATTTAGTAACACAGCACATACAGTCCGATTAATATCGCCTAATACTTTGTTTTACATTTAGTTTTATTTAATACCTCTTGAAATGAAATTGAACAATTAGCGTACATGTTTCTCACACTCTATTTGGCCCATTATGCATTAGGGATTCTAGAATTTGACATTAAAAGTACTAGTATTCGTGTTATTCATTTAAACTAACTATTTAGTAACACAGCACATACAGTCCGATTAATATCGCCTAATACTTTGTTTTACATTTAGTTTTATTTAATACCTCTTGAAATGAAATTGAACAATGAGCGTACATGTTTCTCACACTCTATTTGGCCCATTATGCATTAGGGATTCTAGAATTTGACATTAAAAGTACTATTATTCGTGTTATTCATTTAAACTAACTATTTAGTAACACAGGACATACAGTCCGATTAATATCGCCTAATACTTTGTTTTACATTTAGTTTTATTTAATACCTCTTGAAATGAAATTGAACAATTAGCGTACATGTTTCTCACACTCTATTTGGCCCTTATTTTATGATTGCTTCATAAAATTGAATGAACTTATGATGATAAAAATACATTCTTTGTTTAAAGTTTTTTTGTTGCATAAAAATACGTGATTAAATGTTTGCCCTTTAATAACAGTGTTCTGTTTATCAATAAATTATTTAAAAATAGGGAAAATCTGTAAATAATTGTCAATTTAATGATAAACGTACTTATAGGACTAAGCATTATAAGCAATATACACCAGTGTTTGGTTTATAAGCGATGAGGCAACGCTAGTATTTATTGCCAGTGTCAATGCAAGATGCAATAAGTACGAGTAGCGCCGTGTGAATACCACCAGTAATTCCCGCCTATGATTGCTGTGTGGACCATATTGCGTGGAGTGCAAGCGAGGCTATGTCCCATAATATATTCTTCATGTGACGCATAATTTGAGTGATTTATTGACGGATTTATAAAAATGAGGTCTAAACTTTTTATTATTATTTTACATATAAAACAAAGAAAAGTTAATAGATTTCAAACGTATTCACATTATTGATTTACTTGCTAAACTAAATGAGAGTAGTCGCCATACATCTGCCTAATTCTATACATCCACTGAATTAACTAATCAAGTTAATTGGTTTGTTGTGATTAATTAATTAATTGCCTACCAGCAAGACAGTGTAATACGGGACACCATTTAATCTGCAGAATAAAGTTAAAGAAATTATAATATAATAGATTGAATGGTGTGGTAAGGCATTTAGACTTGTAAGAGGAAAATTATATTGGACTAGGGTGAGTTCTTTTCCTCTTTATTCGCAACTAGCAATTTTGCCAATACAACATCTTTATGTTTTTAAAGTTTTGAGGGAGTTTTACTTGAGAAGTGGTAATAGAGGTAACAATTTAATTTATTCTACCAGAAGTATAAATCTTAAACTGTTTAGGTTACCAAAAGTCAATATCACAATTCAGACAATCCTTTTCCTACGCTGGTCCAAAAATATTTAATCAGTTGCCTTTGCACATTAAGCAGATAGAAAACTTTATGGCATACTGTGCACAAGTAAAAAAGTGGCTTTTTATAAAACCAGAATTAAGTTGTTTATTTAGAATACTATCATAACTATATCAGTAAATTTTTGACATGTTAATAACTGTATAATTTAATATATTTTAATAAGAAAATAAGTAAAATTAGTGTAAATAATTAACAATTAGTATAATATAATAATTTATTTAGGTTCGCAGAATGAGTGTGGACGCTGCAGAAACTCATATTTTTAGATATGTTTTAAGAAGCTAGACATAGAAATTTATTTTGTTTTAAACCTGTAAATAGGATATTAATTGTTGTATATATTTTAGATTTTTTATTTTTTTTTTTCTCTCGCTGACCTCACTACTTGTAAAAGAGGTCAGTGTATTTTTCCTATCATTGTTAAGTTAATTCAATTTTGTAAGTTTATAGGAAAATAAATCATTTAATCATTTTAATTTTTCATTTATTACATGAAATTTAATAGAATTCATCCATTACCATTTACAAAGTTTATATGAAACAATATCAACAAACATAGTAAGAGAAATAAAATTTTAAAACTGTAAAAATTTATTTCATGTATTCAATAATTTTTACATTTTGTAATTGGGTTTTATAGACATTCCTATATTATTAAAAACAGTGCATTGGTAAACTGTAAGTAGTAACATTTGTGTATTTTTAGATAATGGAAAAGGTAAATGCATGTTTACTTACTATTTAAATACTATTCCATACATTGTTATTGATTTAAATACTGCTCAATGTCCTACCGACCCACTTACTTTTGACAGGTTTTACTTTGCCTGAAAAGTTTAACCTCATTAAAATATCCTAGGTGTTAATGTTTAATTTAATGTTACTATTAAAAAAAACCTTTGAACTGTGATTACATTTTAAAACACTCTCCAATTCGTCTAAAACATAATCAACACGCAATTAGATAAGAAAATAATAGTTATTCCATGTTCTATTAACGAAAATAATAACTAAAAAATTGTAAATTTTTGCTTGGCGAGCATGTTTCCACTACAACACAGAGCCCTTATTTTTTACAAATAAATTATTTTTATATTACCGTTTATGTCACATGTATGTTTACTTAAGCAAAGCGACATATGATCGGAAGGCCAAATACTCGTCAAACCATTATTACATTTGTTTAAGTGGCTATAGCCTGATTTAATGTTCAAAATATAAACATTGAGTCACATAGAGCACTTGCTCTGCTGGGACTCTAACTCAGGTATCTCACTTATTGGGTGAGCATGTTATCCCTATAGCACGGAGATCTTACTCTTTACTATTAAATTATTTAATTTCTCACCGTTATTGCCACATACCTGTTTGAATAATCAAACTAACACACGATTATAAGGCCAAATACATGTCAAGTTATTAACATTTGTATAAGTGGAAATAGCCTAATTTAATTTTATATATTATTTATATCACTAAGATTATCCCACTTGCTCCCGAAGGTGTTCCACAAATATCCTACGTACAACAATAATGTACCTTATATAAACAATTATGACCCTTGACATTTAGCTCATCTGGAAATTGTTACACAATAACTACCTGCGATAGATATTTGTTTCGTAAAACGTCAACGTAAATTGAAAACACAGTATTGTAATAATCTCTAGTAATGTAGAGAAGGAATTGTTTTATCACATTAAGGCTATATATTATTCGCTCAAAACAGTCAGTAAACTTTCATTCTTAACATTAGTTTTTTGTACTCAATTTCAGTGTTTGTTACAATATCTGATATTTATTTACCTTACGTAGCTATGGTATGAAGGGTTAATTGAATTTAAATTTGAGTCAGATCATCGAGATCGAAAGAGACAATTGCGAGACAATGAGACTAACACTTCGCCTATTTATAGGTGTCTCTGATGTCGAAACAATGAAAATGATGCGTTTTGGGTTTCTTCGTCGTTGACTTTCTTTGGATCTCTTCAGAGGAATATTACTCCAGATTCCAGGATTCAAGTCTGAGACAGCGTCAGATACCAGACACTGCAATATAAAGGAATGTGAACTGGAGATAAACTCAAAATTCAATATCTGATATTAATAAAACTAAATGTAAAAATAATATTGTTACTCTTTTACTCATTAAATAATGTATACTTATAAACATTTTTATGTTAGTGTAGTCTATACATTCATACGAAATTAAAGTTTATCACATTTATAATAATGTATCTAAAAGAATTTGTGTTATTCTAAATTCCTGTATTTTAAACGCTTTTAGAACAGTGGAGTTATCAACAGCCTATTACTATTATACTAGATTAGTAATGTTTCCTGTAAAAGTGGTAAAAGTAGATGTCGGCGTGTTTTCGACAGCATAAACACTCTTTCAAAGAATTAAAAGGAGCTCGCTATACAGAGCTTTCTCTGACTGCGTGGCTCAACCAAACTGAGAGAGCTTTAATTCATTTTCTTAAGTTAAGGCTGGTGAGGAAATTCGGCATTATTTTTCATTAGCTGTGTTCTGCTTTCATACACTCATATATGTAAGGCCTTTTGTTTGTATTTAAAGCACCAGCATTTCCTTAGCGCTTTTACATTGTTCAAATCTTAAGCCAATTAGTCGCCCTCAAATATGCATAATTCTTTTCATTGAAGCATTGAAAGAACATAATAATCTTTCTAAACTTTATTTATGACAGTAAAATATGTATTTAATTACGTACACGGGTATTTAGTTCCCTTTGCAGCATTTCAAACGTACGTTCTGGACATTGCTTTTTTTTGTTTAACGGATTATGTCGTGACACTCTAATATCTTTGATATAAATATTTAGTAATTTATTTATGATCATCAAATATACCTACACTAGAAATATATATAGTCACACATTGCGGGTTCGTACAATTTTATCTGTAATTATTATTATATACTAGCAGTTACCCGCCGATTTCTATGCCAGTTCCTATTTAGTAACAATTATATAATAAACTATTCTGAAAATAATCGATTGTCACTGGAAGATGTTCCAATATCCTGATCGATTTTACAACTAATATGCAAGTTTAAATAGCAATGTTTTGAAGTCCTGAAGTTAGAAAGTAAAACAGTTTTACGAGTACCATTTGAAAGAAACAAATTGCTGTGCAACCTACTTTAGTAATTTATTGAATACCTCCAACAATATAAGTTGAAGAATTATGAAATATACATAAAATGAAGTTTTTCTAATCAAGCTCATTGTCACTCAGGTCGAGTATGTAGTAAATGGACCTGTTACCAGCGAGCTTTCATCAATGTACAATTACTGAAAGTCAACAGGTACCTGTTACATTGTCACTCAGGTCGAGTATGTAGTAAATGGACCTGTTACCAGCGAGCTTTCATCAATTTACAATTACTGACAGTCAACAGGTACCTGTTACATTGTCACTCAGGTCGAGTATGTAGTAAATGGAACCTGTTACCAGCGAGCTTTCATCAATGTACAATTACTGACAGTCAACAGGTACCTGTTACATTGTCACTCAGGTCGAGTATGTAGTAAATGGACCTGTTACCAGCGAGCTTTCATCAATGTACAATTACTGACAGTCAACAGGTACCTGTTACATTGTCACTCAGGTCGAGTATGTAGTAAATGGACCTGTTACCAGCGAGCTTTTATCAATGTACAATTACTGACAGTCAACAGGTACCTGTTACATTGTCACTCAGGTCGAGTATGTAGTAAATGGACCTGTTACCAGCGAGCTTTCATCAATGTACAATTACTGACAGTCAACAGGTACCTGTTACATTGTCACTCAGGTCGAGTATGTAGTAAATGAACCTGTTACCAGCGAGCTTTCATCAATGTACAATTACTGACAGTCAACAGGTACCTGTTACATTGTCACTGTTACATTGTCACTCAGGTCGAGTATGTAGTAAATGGACCTGTTACCAGCGAGCTTTCATCAATGTACAATTACTGACAGTCAACAGGTACCTGTTACATTATCACTGTTACATTGTCACTCAGGTCGAGTATGTAGTAAATGAACCTGTTACCAGCGAGCTTTCATCAATGTACAATTACTGACAGTCAACAGGTACCTGTTACATTGTCACTGTTACATTGTCATTCAGGTCGAGTATGTAGTAAATGGACCTGTTACCAGCGAGCTTTCATCAATGTACAATTACTGACAGTCAACAGGTACCTGTTACATTGACACTCAGGTCGAGTATGTAGTAAATGGACCTGTTACCAGCGAGCTTTCATCAATGTACAATTACTGACAGTCAACAGGTACCTGTTACATTGTCACTCAGGTCGAGTATGTAGTAAATGGACCTGTTACCAGCGAGCTTTCATCAATGTACAATTACTGACAGTCAACAGGTACCTGTTACATTGTCACTGTTACATTGTCACTCAGGTCGAGTATGTAGTAAATGGACCTGTTACCAGCGAGCTTTCATCAATGTACAATTACTGACAGTCAACAGGTACCTGTTACATTGTCACTGTTACATTGTCACTCAGGTCGAGTATGTAGTAAATGAACCTGTTACCAGCGAGCTTTCATCAATGTACAATTATTGACAGTTAACAGGTACCTGTTACATTGTCACTGTTACATTGTCACCGCTACTCTTTGTCCCTCTGTCACTTTAGAGAGTTCATCACGAGATTCGGGTCACGTTTTAATTAAAATACCAGTATATAAACATTACATAATACCAGAACTAATCCTTTGTATAAACCTTTGCTGTAAGTTGGTATAAACATTATTACTTTGAAATAAGTCAATAATTTACTAGTTTATCCCATAAGTTTAACAATACTGACGAATTAAGGTAACGTTTACTTCATTTTAATATTATATCCTATCTGATTACCAGGTAGGTTTATTTCAGAAAGTTTTACCTGCCGGCAATAGTGGTGTCGCATTTTGGGTAGAAATAAACAGTATTAAAAAGGTCAGTATTAAATATATAAAATAATAAAAAAGTAATTCGTGAAGGTTTTAATGATTAGTGAAATAGCACACGATTGTTTAATGAACCACTAGCACACTAAATATAGCCCTGGAGTCGGTAAAATTGCTGATGACCTAATGTTTATTTCTTATATATTTAGTGATAATAGTATACTGACATAATGTTTTAGGAATAGTGTTTCTTCAAAATTATGTTTTATCAGAGGTTATATTTTTTTCTTAATAAATACTATAACTTTCTTATCCCTAGCTGGAGTATTCGTTTTTTTTAATCCTAAGTGGTCAACGAACCTATTCATTTATGGAAAAACCTCTGGAGTTTTCTCACACGAATCCAAGTGAATACATTGTAAAACATATTTGATGATTGTACGATACATTAAATTGTGCTTTATTAAAAGCGGCTATAAACCAGATGTTAAAAGCACTTTGTAGTATACTTCTCTATTTTTTCCAAATACTAATTTGACAGGATTATAAGGATGTAAATTCAATAAAAAAGTGTAACTACGCCTTTGCTTTGTAAGCTTTGCTACAAGTAGTAATGAAGCTCACCTGTTGACCAGAGAACATCATGTTGAGAACAACCTCAATAATTGAAATTTATAAATATTCTAAGGAAATTTATGGCGATAACAGTTTGTCAAGTATAAGCTGGTATAGTGATATGACGCTAAAACGTAACCTGTTTTGATTTAAAAATAACAACTTAGTTTACAAAATCTTTAGAAAAAGTACGACTATTTGAATTCCTATACTGAAAACCTAGAGTGGCATGGTTACATTTATTGTAATACCTACTATTTAAATAATCATATGCAGATAACTTACGGGAATACCATAATGATGTAAAATTACATAACAACAGCAACTAAAACGTCTTTCATAAAGCAATATTTTCTTTAAAATCCTTAATGTGTTAATGCAGTGATATTAACCATAATCGAACTCAGTATTGCAAAAATTAACTTTTATTCAAAATTTCAAGCTTACAGGTCAGATCGTTTAAGGCGTGTCGTGAGGACAGAAAGATAGACGGACAGACATAAATGAAATTTCAGCAGCTGCTTAAATGATTGCTCTTGCTAAATATAAAAGAAAAGAATAAGAAAGTAACTTTATGATTATTTTAATATAACACTTCACTTACAGTTTACAAAAGAAATAACTGTTACATTTGTAATACCATGGTTAAGGACATAGCTCATAGCTCGTGAGGTTACGCCTCTGGCTAAGAATACAGCAAGTTAGTGTCTATTAGATGTCCCTTTGTTATCATATACTTAGTATGAAAAATTTGAGTGAACAAAGAGAGTATCCAAATATTATTAGGGATCGTTAGAATAGGGTTCTATGACAATACGTTATTTATATTACTTTTTAATGCCTTATAGAATCTTAAATATACAAAGTAAATGTGTATCTCCTACCGTGATAATCTCCACCCTACAGACAGAAGAGCATAACCCACTCGGCGTGGTCGAGGTTTCATTACAGTTCATAAGTACTCGAGTCTAACGAGGTAACGAGTTTTCACTAATTTTACATCTGTTAACCTCTTTAATATAACTGGTTTTAAATTAACGTTTAGGTTGAAATAAGAATATAATTACATTTTTTTAACAGCTCTATATTTGTAAAGTTATGATTATATTATTTAATTTAAAAGTCGATTATAAACAATTTCAATAGTGTATAAAACCTATTGTCAAATAAACTGGATGAATAATGTTTAGAAATATGTAACATAACATTTTGAGTACTTTTTAAACAAATACTTTATTGAAGCACAGCAAACTTTGTGAATACCAAGTTAAACTTTATTTTAAATGCTCTCGTAAGTTAATTTTAATATAAAAATTGCCCTTCTTGCGTACTTGGAAGAAAGGTAAATTTTACGTTAGGTTGGCATCTCGAAACGTTAGACTAAACTTGCAATATTAGCTTACAGGTTTAATTAGCACAACACAGATCCGTATAGTATCTAGCAAAATATTGAATGGTGGCCTTCTTTGTACAGGTATATTGAATAAAGTTAGCTCTTATCTTACGTAAAGTATCCTTGAGTGATTTTAAATTAAATCAACCTGTAATGAAGGTATCTATTTTGTTGCCTTGTATTGTTTTTAAAACTTTTCAAGATCGAACACTTTTTAAAAAGTGATTGTGAACGATTCGAGAGTTCTAAAGAAGTTTTATTTCGATGAAGTCTATAACTCATGTTAAAATTCACGTAAATTTAACAATTGGTCATCAAAAAGCATATGATACACTGTAAATACTTGTTATACTTGAATTAATAATTTCCCTGATTTTCAACGCCTTTGTCATATGAAAATTAGAGACGCTTAACACTCAATTGCATGGAAAACATATTTCTGTCCATGTCTGTATCTCTATCTGTCCGTCTATCCGAATAATCCTTTGAAAATGCCAAGGAAGAAGTTTCTCAAAAAGCTTCAACTTCATATGAGAACAATGGGTTCGTTTTTGGTGAAAGTCATCCCAAAAATTAGGCCAAGTGGTAGTGTATATTTGTAAATTGATCTAATGGGTAACAAGTCAGGCAACCACATCCGTGGAATAATTATAAAATTATACACACAGAAGTTTGTTTTGATTTCACTCGTAAACTATTCACCCAGTTGTAATGGAATTTGACATGGACATTCTTAGAGTCCCTGGTATAGAATATATTGATATTCGCGACAAATGATTTGAAAGAGCCTGTTAAATGTACGCCAACTGATCGATATGAACTCTGTTTTATAATAGAACAACTATACGTTTAATTGTGTAATGACTATTTGACATTTGGTTTACATCTTTAGTGTGAAAATACAGGGTTATGGGGGGGGGGGGGTGGGGGGGGGGGGGGGTGGGGGGGGGGGGGGGTGGGGGGGGGGGGGGGTGGGGGGGGGGGGGGGTGGGGGGGGGGGGGGGTGGGGGACTTACTTATAATTGCTGCAGTATAATAAGCGTCCAACACTCGAGTGACCAATAATATCGAAACATCAATTAGAAGGATTTAAATGCTGACAGACATGTTTGTTTGCCCTGTTAAGTAAAATTGTAACTGCCCAATTATAAATAAAGCTGTATTGTTTGTATAATCTAAAATGCATATATTTCTTTGACATATAAAAACTATAGCTTCACAGTAATACAATCTTAAAATGTAATCTATAACATAATACAGTTCGACATTCTTGTTCCAAAGTAATTTAAACCATGTGTGTGGTATTTATGTAATGTCCGCTAGAAATGGGATATACTGTTGTTTGTCAATACCTATTAAAAATAATATGTTGAGTTATTACGTTCCTGTGTGACCTGTTACCGTGGGTGGTAGCATGTTAATAAACAAAAAATTTAACTAACTCAATACAATGTAACATAGACTAATAAATTTATAAACGGGTTCATTCAAATTTAACTATACAACACAATTATTGGGTACCAAGAAGTCCTTATCTACTTTTTGTTATAGGCTATACATAAAAACATATTATAAATATAAATAGTTAAAGATTAAGACTTTAACAAGTGCTCGCATTATATGAGCTTCAATTTGGGTTAGTACCCAAGTAGAAACGATAGTTCTCAAGGGATGTTTTTTCTTGCTCCACCAGAAGTGCGAGGCCATCAAAGCCTGCACTGATGGCAAGGGACGATTTTGATCATTATTTTCCTGACTGTAGATCATGTCCCAAATCATCTAACTCCTCCGACGTCAGATCACGTAGGTTGTGATCTAAGATCGAGAAAGTACCGATTGAAAATGCTTCTGGCCAATAGGGCAGGCTTCGGCACCACCCTGTATTGCTGACAAAAAAAAAATCCCTTGAGTACCGAAAAATTCAAGCTCAGATCACGTAAGTCCTTGTAAAGGTTATGTTTTTAGTTACTTCTAGTACCACATTTACGATAACCTAATCTAAACCGTAATAATATTTCCATTGCCTCATTACTTACACAAAATGTCCTTGGCTGTTACTAGCTATCGGGTAATCCAAAACCAAAAAATCATTATGAAAACAAATCAGTCAGCTCAGCTGTAACTGAAACAAACAGTATCCCGGTAATAGGTTAATACTGAATTACCTGTTACTGACACTAACAATGCAGATCTGTAATGGTAGCAAGTGCAGTGGTTATGCACTTGTTGTATTTGTGTCAGACATGTTTATCGTTCAAACAATATAAAGTAAATAAATGTTATACTGTTTTTTTTTTTTTTATATTTTATAAAGGGTAGGGTACGATAAGCGGACCCGGTTTTTTATATCGAAGAATGTAATCATCGATACCTAATATTCACATCTCAAATCCCAGACTATCAATCGATATAAAAGTATCTATAGTCCTCAATAACAATCATATGAAATTAAAATATGAATTTAATATTCACAGTGACCTAACATAGGCTATTATTATAGCAAAAATTAGGAAAACTGAAGACGACCATATTTGCTCCTCTCACATTATAGTTGTTTCTTTCCCACAAATTTCACATAATGGGTTTTCCGGTACGAGTCCAACATGTTGAAGCCACGAAAAAAAACATGTCATCACCTTTCAAAGCAATGTCGTGTAGTTTTCTAAAATTGACTGCAATTTTTAATAATCAAATGTTACTTATGTAAAATTGAAATATTACCCTAAGTGTACTGTTTGAAAGAGTTTACAGCTGTTGATATAGATTATTTAAGTTAATTGTTCAAAATAATTAATCACTACCGATTGACTATAGTCAATCACACACACATATATCGATACATCTGTGTGGTATATCGATGGTTATGATTAAGTAATATCGTTTGCCAATTTCTATATAAAACAACGGGTCCCCTTATCGTACACTACCCTTTATAAATAATATCCTAAATGGATTTTTATTCACCATAACATTAATAATTTTTATACAGTAATTAAAAATACAACGTAATTAAAATATAACGTAATTTGGTATAAGTAGTTGTAGGTAGGATATTTTACTCGTGCAGCAGCCTTTTATATGTATTTCAATGCAATATTGTTCAGCCAAGACGATTTATATGCTTCAGTAAATAAATTCTACCAGCTTCTTCTTATTAGAATCACATATTTAATTTATAAACAAACACTCTAATAATTAAGAAATGTTATTTTTGTGAGGCCTTTCCTGTTCAAAGAACACATCATCAGACATCTGAGTTCATCTTGCTTATCAGAGTGTTTGTTTATAAATTAAGTATGCTTCAGTGAACTTTAGTTTTCTATATTATAGCCTAGAACACATTAACAGCAATGCATATTTGTCTAAAAAGTCATTAATTAAAATCAATTATAATTAATAAACTATTATACCTGGATTTTAATGATTAGTTTTATAATTTACATACAATTCAGAGCTGTTTATTTTATTAAAGAAATATAAACTAGGATGATGATGCGTAGCCGGGAGAGGTTATGTTCTACAATGTATACCAACAAATTATGGGTTGATGTAAACAATTTTAACAGAATATTTCTTAGGTTTATAGAAGCCTTCTTTCTCATTCTTACTTACCAATTTTTGAATTACACGCAAGTAAAAATGACTTCAAATCACTTCTGTTTCCAGACAAACACCGACAAGCGTCAGCTATGTTTGTTTCATTGTTTGTTTGGTATTGCATTGCGCAAGATGCAAATTTGCTATCACAAACATGCCATAGAGTAAAGGATTAAACACGTACACCTTTTTTTTGTGTGCGTAAATACAGGCCAAAGAGTATGAAACGAAAAATGAGTATGAAACGAGTCCAAGCTAAGTAGTCTAAATAAATTGTTCATAATACACAATAAAACATGAATAAATTACGCTAATAACATTTATGAAGACTGTAAAGAACGTAATGAATGATTAATAGTATTAGTTTATTTTGCTCAGCCTATATTTTGACATTCAGTATCCAACTAGCGCTTAATGCTTATTAGCATCTTATTAGAAAGAAAGAGTCGTGACCCGGTTACCACTTGTGGGTTAACCGGTCCTGATATAGACTTAATTTTTTTTATCAAAACGCTTCATATTACTTTTCTTCATAAAAATACACTCTTATGTGGCTGTGCTCAATGTAATTATTTGTTAAATCTTGTGATGTGTTATATTTTGTTATTATGTATGTCGTTACATTATTTTTTCTTTTTATGGAGATTAATTTTACCGAATACTACTCCAATTTAAATAATTATTTCTAAATTCGATTTATGGTGCATGGTAAAGTATAATTTTCGGGTTTTTCGTCAGCTGAATGTGAAGAGAATACGGGAAAAATTGCCACCCAAATACAAGATGAATAACCCTTTCAGTGCTTCCTTGCAACTTTGAAATTACAATAATTTGTAATCATAACTATTAGAGTGTGTGTGTCTGCGCCAGATCTGTCAGTAGTAGTAATGTGTAACGAGACTCATTCTTCGAAATACTACTTACCAAGGTACTAATTATCAAAATTCTTTTCAAAAATGATTGAGTTGTTAAGAATTACAGTTTTAAAAGTAAAAATTGAAAGGGTTGATCTTTTCATATTTTGATCACTATTATTCTCATGTTTATACGTCTTATAACTACTATGAAAATACATTTCGAGAAAAAACAAAAAGATATATCTTTTTAAATTGTCTATATAATTTATTAAAGAATAATGTTCAAATAGGTGTACTGATCTGAAATTTCACTGTAAACGGACTGTAATTCCACGTCGTAAAACTGTCGGGGGCAATTTCTTACCTATTTCATGGACACAGCAGTCCACGGTTCCGTCCTGGAACCCATTGTCCGACTCACGAGTTTCTTTTGACGAGGGTTTTTTGACAAGGGATCGTACTCACACTGCAGTACTTGAACGGGTCTTTCTAGATCTAGAGTTGTGAGTTGTTTTATCACATGACATTCTTTAATAACATTACTGCATATCAATGGTATATATTTATTTCCATACAAGGAGACTGCACATTATTTATCTCAATAGCTAATACACAGCAAAAAAATAAACCTCCAGCAGGTTTGTTGAATCTGTTCACTTTAGCCCACCATAAGAACCACACGCACTTAATATTGTATACTAGCTCAGTAGATTACACTCTTTTTACTAGAATATTTGTGCGGTATATTTGAAAAATTCATTAATCAATGGATACAATTTTTATAGTGCTTATGTATATAAAATAAAATACATAACCATATATACCATATATGGTATATGTATTTATATTACCATTAAGTAATATTTATACAATTTTACCTTATTTTTACCTTATTATGTTTAACTATACAATTATAGTATTCAATTTATTCAAAAACATTAAATTGGTAATATTAATTATTAATGTTTAATGAAAAAGATCCTTGATAATCTGCTAATATTAATATTGTTGATTAAATATGTGGCAGTTGTACGTGTTACAAATTAGCAACAAACACGCAATTTCTATTAGTTGCTTGTTAGCAGTGTATACAAATTTGATAAATGTGTGTTGTGGCCTATTTCCACAAGTCAAAGAAGGCAAAATAAATAAAGTAGTTAAATATCTATATCTCTAAAATTGCGTATTTATATTAGATCTTTGAATATTTGATTAATGTTTTGTCCTAGAGATTTGTACGATATCGATGCAGTACATATCATACCCCCATTTAAATTTAATCGGTAATTCAACATCTTAGAAACCCAGGTAATGAGAGAGAGAAATAAATACTTGTGTAACTTATATGTCTTTACTCTGAGTTACTATGCAATTTAACTATCCACGATTTTTGGTATGAGAAAATTAGTCCTGCTATAATTTAAATACTAAACCATAAACAGTTATAACTCTCCAACTAAATAAATTACTATAGAAAACTAATAACACATTTTAGAAAATGTGTGGTTTAAAATGTGTTTAACTGTTACATTAGACCTATGAGTGAGAAGAAGAACTAGAATATTCAATAAGACCAATTTTAGCCAACGATGTCTAGGCTAAGTGAAGTTATATGCTATCTTTCATATTACGTGGGATCATATGAGTAAATTAAAGCCGCTTAAAGTAAAACAATTCATAAAAATGAGGCATATCCTCATAAAGCAGTTACACAGCAAATAAATGTACTTGCACATGAAATATAACAACACTTCTAAAACGCATTTTTACAACACAGAAATAAGAAATTTGTTAAGTAAAATAATTCATTATTAAAAAATATATAAACAAATGGTCCGAAGTATGTTAAAGTAGCCTAAATACGGTATGTTGCGTTGTAAACATAGGACGTCGTACAAAACTTTGCTATCATTTTAAAAGTTCTCACGTCGAAAATATTTGATTGAAAACAGTAAAATAAATATCCAAATTCTCGTATGAATTACTTTCACCAAATGCAATTTAGTTACACAAAAATGAAAACATAAAAACATACGAATTTTTAATATTAATTTATTCCAAATATGTAAGGTCATACAGGATTAAACAACTTATACGTATAAAATAAGAACCTAAGAAATAATATATGTGTATCTATTATATACATATATAGATAACCAATACATTATTTAATACACTTATTTATTACACGATGTCAACTATATACGAATCAAAAACTGAAAATTAGGTACAAAATATGATTTGTAATATTGCCAAGGTATTGAATGAACATTTTGTCTCAATGTATATAATTCAATCAATGATGTGGTATTTGTATATTTTATCTTTGTATTGTTAGTTGTTTGAGTTATAGGAGGTTTTATATTAAATATCATTTTGTTTGTATAAAATGTAAAAACACACAAATATTGTAGTATATATATATATGGCATTTTATGGCTAAAATAAAAATATATATACACACACACACATACCCATAAACATATATATACATATATATATATATATATATATATATATATATATATATATATATATATGTATTCTCTTCATGTGAAAATATACATGGAAATATAACTATATTTATATGTATATGTATAGTTATATATATATATATATTATATAAAAATGAAACTGTTCGTGTGTAACAGCATCACTCACAAACGGCTGGACGGATTCGCCTAATTTTTTTTTAAATTTGTTCGTCTTGATCTGTAGAAGGTTATAGGATACTTTTTATCCCTTTCCCGATTCAGGATTCCGCCCCACTGGTTACAGAAATACCCGTAAGAAATGCATTGCAGCAAACATATGTTATTAAGTGAAAGAGTCTTTTCAAATTTTTAATCAGCTGTTCTTTGTAAACATATATAATGCGACAAAAAATATATTATGTGTGAACCCCAGCTGTGCTGTTTCAGTGTTGTGTCCTTTATTTTAATTTAAAATGTAGTTTTTTACCCAATTAGTGGTTGAAAACTATATAAAACAGTTCTTAAAACATTTTTGTTCATAATTTACATAAAAATGTTTAGATTTTTTTCGTAATCTTTTTTTTCCAGTACTTTTCCTACAACTAACCTTACCCGTTAACTTTAATTGTTTTCAGTGTTTGTTTACTATTAGTAGTTTTTCAAGTGAGAAGGTAATGGACAACTTAAAATTTGCCCCTTCAAACAACTCAAACTGTTTGGATTTTGATACCATAACTAATGATCACAATTATTGTTCTAATAAGCAAACAATGAACATCATTTCAGGAAAAACTATTTCTAATGACGATGTCAATAATCAAAACGAGTGGCAAATCGAAACAACTAGAAACAAAAGACATTTGTCAACAGCCAACGTTTCAGATGTTAAGAAACCTTGTAGACCTACAGAGTACGTTGCAAAAACTGCTAGACCTATTGAATTGCACAACAGATTTGAAATGCTGAGTAACGCCAACCTAGGCTCTGAAGAAGAAACGATGAATGACGACAAATGTAGGACGAAGGTGAGGCCTCCACCTATATTTGTCCCCAACATTGTCAACATAAGTAAAATGATGGTAAACATTGAACAAGTAATTAAAAAAGAGTCATATTCATTTAAATGCATAGCTAGAGATAAAGTAAAAATTAACACTGATACTATTGAAGCCTACCGCGCATTAGTCAAACATTTAACTAACATGAAAGTAAACTTCCATACATACCAAATAAAGGGTGACAGAGCTTATAGAGTAGTGCTTAAGAATATGCACTTCTCTACGGAACCCCAGGAAATTAAAACAGCTATAGAAGCTTATAACCACAAAGTTAGGAATGTGTCGAACCTTAGAAGTAGCAAATCTAAAGATCCACTGTCAATTTTTTTTGTAGACTTAGAGCCAGCATCAAACAACAAAGACATTTTTAAAATTGAATTCCTACTAAATGCCAAAATTGTACTTGAGCCCCCTTACAAACGTAATGATGTGGTGCAGTGCAAAAAGTGTCAAAGATATGGGCACACAAAGGCTTACTGCTGGTACCAAAACCGCTGTGTAAAATGCGGCTCAGATCATGATACTAGCAGCTGTAATAAATCTGTAAATGTTCCTCCCAAATGTGTATTATGTGGTGGTGAGCACCCAGCCAACTATAAAGGTTGCTCTATTTACAAAGATATTAAGAAAAAGGCTTTTCCACCTCTAAGACCAGCGTTAAAAAAAGACACTCCTCCTCCAGTGCAAGATCGAGAAGTAGATAGACCTATATCTGTTCGTACTCAAAATTCAACAGGTAATCAGTCTCAACCAGTATCACCAACCTTATCTTATGCTAGAGTGGCATCAGGTCAATCAAATGTAGAAGCAAATCACAATCTGAATCAAATAATTGATGGATTTTTAAATAAGTTCGAAATGATGATGTCTCAACAAGCCCAGCAAATAGGTACATTGATTAACCTATTGACAACTGTCATATCAAAACTAAAATGAATAGATTTTATAGGATTGGACTCTGGAATGCCAATGGCTTGGCCCGACATGGCCAAGATATTCAACTTTTTATTTCAATACACAAAATAGATATTATGTTAATTTCTGAGACCCACTTTACAAACTTAAATTTTTTCAAAATCCCAAATTTTACTTTTTATTCTACAAACCACCCTGACAATACGGCGCATGGAGGTAGCGCTGTGCTAATCAGAAAACAAATAAAACATTATGAATTACCTAGATTTCAAGAAGATCATATTCAAGCTACAAGCATAGTGGTTGAGGACTGGATGGGACCACTTACATTTTCTGGTGTTTACTGTCCCCGAGGCACAATATTACCAAACTTCAATTCAACGAATTTTTCGAAACTTTAGGGCCTCGTTTTGTAGCAGGTGGTGACTTTAATGCCAAACATGTCATGTGGGGTTCAAGGTTGATTAACCCTAGAGGTAGAAATTTGTTAAATTGCATGAATGACAATCACTTGAGTTACGTATCTACAGGGGAACCAACCTATTGGCCTTCAGATCCCAACAAAATTCCAGATCTTCTTGATTTCTTTGTTACGGGAGGTATTTCTCCTAACTATATGGAGGCTGTTTCATCTCTTGATTTGTCGTCCGATCACTCTCCGGTCATCCTATCAATAAGTTCATCATTTGTATTGAAAGAAAAGGCAGCGTCCTTATCGAATAAAGGCACAAACTGGGTGAAGTTTCGTGAAAACGTTAAATGACAGTTTAAGTCTTAATATATCACTTAAAACAAGAGAGGAAATAGACAACGCTGTGGAAATTTTTAATTATACTGTTCAGAAATCTGCTTGGAGTGCAACGCCTGAACTTAATAATACAACGTGTGGCAATATCAATTACCCAATATATATTAAGCAGCACATTGCTCAAAAACGTCGCTTACGAAGAATATGGCAAAATTCTAGAAATGTAAGAGATAAAACAATGTTTAACAGAGCATCAAGACAGTTAAAGATTTTGCTTAAAAACTTAAAAAACATATGGTTTCAAGAATTCACTTCAAATCTCTCCCCAACTGAAGCAACAGACTATTCTTTATGGAAAGTAACAAAAAACACAAAGAAACCGCAAGTGCCCATTCCTCCAATATCTAAACCAGATGGTTCTTGGGCGAAAAGTAACAGAGAGAAAACTGATTTGTTTGCTGCATATTTTAGTAATGTTTTCAAACCATACCCTGTAGATAACAACTTTGATAATAGACATGTTGTAAAGGAGTTTCTTGATTCACCTAACCAACTCTCACTACCTATTGGCTCCTTTAAACCATCTGAAATATATGATGAGATTAAAAATCTTAATCCCAAAAAGGCCCCTGGTTATGAGTTAATAACAGGTAAGATACTACAAGAGCTTCCTAGGAAAGCCATACTCTTTCTTACCTTCGTATTTAATGCTATTTTGAGGCTTGAATACTTCCCATCACAATGGAAGGTGGCTCAAGTTATTGTTGTTCCTAAGCCAGGAAAACCTCAAAACGAAGTAATGTCCTACAGGCCAATCAGTCTACTACCTATACCTTCTAAATTATTCGAAAAGTTATTTTTAAAACGACTTCAGGTTTTTATAACTGAATGCAATTTAATTCCCAATCATCAGTTTGGTTTCAGAGTGCACCACTCCACTATCGAACAAGTCCATAGAGTAGCTAATATAATAAGGCAAGATTTGGAATCAAGAAAATTTTGTTCTGCAGCATTTCTCGATGTGAGTCAAGCCTTTGACAAAGTGTGGCATGAAGGGCTTCTATTTAAAAATAAAAAGTCATCTACCTCACACTGTTTACAACATTATAAAATCTTATTTAGAACGAAGGTATTTTCAAATCAAGTTTGATGATTGTCTTTCAGATCTGAATGAAATAAACTCTGGTGTACCTCAGGGAAGTGTACTAGGACCAGTGCTGTACTTAATTTTCACTGCAGACATTCCAACTAATCAAAATTCTTTGACAGCAACATTCGCCGATGACACTGCCGTACTGGCATCCCACTCCAACCATGTTGTAGCATCACAAATTCTACAAACTAACTTAAATTCTATCACAGTTTGGCTTAAAACTTGGAGAATTAAAGTGAATGAAACTAAATCTGTTCACGTCACATTTACGTTGAAACATGACACCTGTCCACCAGTGTTTTTAAACAACATTCAAATTCCTCAAAGAAATGAAGCTAAGTATCTGGGTGTACATCTCGATAGGAAGCTGACTTGGAAACCACACATATGGAACAAAAGGCTCCAAATTAAATTCAAAATTTTCAAAACTAAATTGGCTTTTTGGGAACAAATCCCATTTATCAATAGAAAGCAAACTGTTGTTGTACAAGACTGTTCTAAAGCCCATCTGGACGTACGGAATTCAACTGTGGGGAGTTGCTTCTACATCAAATATTGAAATTATACAGCGTTTCCAATCTAAAGTTCTCCGAAAGATATTACAGGCCCATGGTATGTTCGTAATGAAGTCATTCACAGAGACACGAATATCCCTTTTGTTACTGAAGAAATTCCAAAGTTCTGCATCAAGTATCAAAACAAATTAAACTCTCATCCTAACTACTTGGCTATTAATCTGCTGGACAACAGTGACCATCAATTTCGGCTAAAAAGACATGATTTCTTAAACTTAGCTGATCGATTTTAAAGATGAACAATCTCTTAAATGTGTATGTTAATTAAGGTTAATGAACTTTGATTAACCATGTCCTTAAGATTTATTATCAAATTTACTTATTGTTTGTTGTATATAAACAGATTGTAAATAAATTAAAGTCAACAAAAAAAAAATATATATATATTTATATATAATTTAATTACTACACTTATAGTTTTAAAGCATAGAGTAAGCTTAAGAGAAACGACAAATTTTGTTTAAACTGTTTCTGCAATCACTGTTAAACATAGACTTTACTATCCAGATAATACAATTCAAATTTGACGTAAAAATTCACCTTTAACTGCAATATTTATTTAATATAAACCATGCTCATGCTTGATCAGAAGAGCAATGCAGATATCATAATTACTATCTTACGTTGGCTACAAATATAAAGAATGTTATAAAATCAACCTTAGTTGTTTTTTTTTTGACAGAAGTATCAGGAATGTGGTACATACCTTCATAATGCGCCCAAGAAGCTCACGAAGGAACGACTATCAATTATCTCAGCAATGTTTAGAATGTGATAGAAAATGAATAAGTGAATATAGTGTACTGTTTTCAACGGGAAATTGCGTGCGAAGCCGCGGGAAACTTATTGAAATGCGCAGCGAAGCGCGCCGGGTCCGCTAGTATATATATATATAACTAACTTTAGTTCGTGTATTTACTTGGTCTGCCTTGACTTTGGACAATAGCCCACAATACAACTCATCAAATCTTTTATAACTTGCACTATTGTTAAATAAAAATATCTGACGGAAAAGTACTTTTTATTCTGAATATTATAATAAACTTGCAAGTCGATAGTTAACTTTCATTTTGGGTTAATGTTGTGTTACTATACAATTCTACTTTCATTCACAGATTCTAATTAATCATATATTAGTAATTCAACAAATAGGAATTTCTTATATAAGATCATTATTAGTTATCAAAACTTGTCAAAAAACAGTTGATACTGCAGGTTTGTTATTTCAATAAACATAGGGATATATTTTATTACTACAATAATTGGAAAATTTCCTAATTGTATCATATGTACGTTAAAAATGCAACTCGATAGAAATACAAATATGACTTAGGCCTATTCGATGTAAAATAAATGGTTAATTTAAATTCTTGACGGTAGTAATAAAACAATAAACCATCCGTTGCATTCAACTTGTAAGTCTACAGCATTACAGCAACGATGGTACAAGAGGAGGAGTAATTGATATAAACTTACTATAGATTTATATGACTCATTAGTCTTTTACTCAGATAATAATATAATGTTAGTTAGGATTTGGTGTAAACAGTAATCACAGTTAGTAATCTTTTTATTAAAAGGAGAAGCCGATCCCCTTTTGAGCCTTACCCTGCCCAACCTCATGGGCCACTGGCCTGTGCGAGGATCTTATCAAACAGAATAAGGGGGAGAGTCGATACAGTACAATGTCGATGGTACTGATAAAAAGTGCAACGGTCACAGAAAGGGTTCGATCCTGCGCTATCTCTAACTCAGACTCAAAGTCCAACGTCTTAGACCGCTCGGCTATCGGCACTCCATATATGTGATAGCTTATATTTGGTTTGACTAAATTGTTTTTAATATTTACTTTTGGCCGTACGGGTACGGTATGGGAATATAGTGGAAGCAACACTAGATGAGTTCAGGTAGCACGGCCTGGTCAGTTTTGAAAAGTAGGACAGTTAGTCTACGGGTATTAGCCACCCTCGTCAAAGTTGGGCGTGGACCTACAGAGTTCTACAATTTATTGAATGTCACATCGACATTCTTAGGGTCCTTGTTTAGCCTATAGGGCTGTTCAATTTCAAAAATCCCTCCGGCCTAAGCCCCACTGGTTTTTAATCACCTGTAATAAATTATATTAATTTATACACATTTTAAACAGTCGATAGTAAATTTTCGTTGTTATTCAACTGTGAATGTCAGATACAGTTTACAATAGTCATGTAGAAAAGCTTTTCTTTGTCTTGTTTTGTGTTGACGAGGATTTTAAATCAGCTGCAGTAAAATGCAATCATTTATTTCATCACACGTGTGTTAACTGAAAAGCTAAGGACTTCAACTTTAATATTCCTTTAGAATCTTTAGATTTTAGGATTTCTCCAAACTGGACTAATGTAGTCGTCAATTGTTTCAGAAATCATTGGAGCTATTCAATGACGAAATATTGGAGATTAATTCGAGAAATGTCAGAATAATAATCAGTTTAACTCTCCGACTTCAGGGCCCTTACTATTCACTTAAATCCAAAATGGATCAAGAGATTGGACCATCACTCATCTCGGGATTATTTGGAATGCCATTAAAAAGAATATGCTCAGGATGTTCTAGGTAAAAAAAATGAAACTGCGTGCGAAGCCGCGGGTAATTCTTACGAAATAATGAAATATTATTCAAATTTCAAATTATTTTTATAATTAGGAGAATAGTAACTTATCTACAACTAATTTAATCGATAAAAAAACTATATTAAAAGCCCGAAAAATCATCTTGAGATTTAAAACGACAATCTAACGATAAGATGTGCAAGATTTGTACTCTTATGGATCAGGTTTTGTAACTGACACAAAATAGTCAGTTATCAGACGGGGATGTGAACCAAACATAGAGGATAAAGCAGGGAATTCCCGACATGACCATATATTTACGATTAGTATAGTTCTACACCTCTCTTCGCCTGTCATCAATACACCTTGCCAGGACGCCATAACTTAATAAATGTTGTGCGCCTAATTATACCAGGAACAGCGCTAAGTCTCTGGAGTCCAAGAATTGTCACACGGACTTTGAACTCCAAGAGGCTCGGGGCAGGACGTGACTATTGTCCACCCCAGACATTGTGGTACTCGGACCCAAAGGTCTTCTGACTCATTCCACTGTCTGAGGTCATCCGCCGGAAATACTCTTTTCATCCTTTTACATTAAACTATCGGTTTAGCAACCTACCATTTCTCTTGAGCAATTGTTGTTTCTATTTTGAACAGATTAATTTTTAGATACAAAGGCCTCTCCACAAATCTGTGCACTATTCATCGTTCTTCCATCTAGCTTCCGATAGGCATATTACAGGTTTATTTTTATTACTAATCATAGCACAAAATAAAATATTATTATTTTGTGACATACATTATGGACGGTACCTTAATATAAGCTTACCTAGTCAAGTAGCCTCTTCTTGTACTATTTTCAAGGTAGTTGCCCATTTATGGGTTGCAAAATAAAATAGACAAAGAAAATGTTGGTAAAACTTAAACAATTTTAATTACAAAAAAATGATAATAATGATGTCGTTTGTCTCTATTTATCTTGTTTTGTTGTCTTTATACTTTTTTAATTTTTACAACTTGACTTTTTTAATTTTTATGCACGTTGAGCATTCCATGTGGAATGCTTTCAACTTATTTTAACTGCCGAAGAAAGTGGAAACCTACAACATTTGGAACTGTTTTGACAATGTGTAGTACACCTACCACATCTTAGTTAATCGTACAGTTCTTTGAGGCTACATACCATGAGTTTTTTGATTAATCATAATTACAAAACAATTTAACAATGGTATAAAATAATGGACCCAAACAATGTTATTATGTATATTATGCTCAATTTACAATCACACCGAATAAGTTAAATAAAATTTCAGTAAAATATCGTAAACGAGTTTTTCTACTGAAAGGCGGTTTTTTGATAAGGGAATTCAGTCAGTATGTTTAAACAATGTGATTGTATATTTCGTTTAGAGTATCAATAATTTCCGTTCAAAATAATTATCGTGGTTTATTTCGTATGTGTCAAAATACCTTTATTCAGTCAGTGTAGATATTTAATAAGTACTATTCGTGCTAGTTGAAAATAATCTTTACCCGATGTTGAGTATTAGCTAGCTTATTTGAAAACTTTACATTTCAGACTAAAAAAGTATCTTTCTTTGATAACTTTTTGAAACAAGTTAACAAACACAGTAAAGATTTAGAAACTTGTTAGTGATAAAATAAACCTAACCACATGTTAAGATTCATCGCAAACTAAGGTTTAAAAGTCGTAATAAAACCGGTAATCTGTAAAATCGCACAAATATTTATTTTATTATCATATATTATTGTGAATCACTAAGCTTGAGCTCCAATAATTAGTGATCATAAAATGGAAATTGTCCTACCATTACCATTCACCTCAAAGTAACCCTAAACTTAGGAATTAAGTCTGGTTAGGTTGACTTCACCAATAATCTACTTACAAAACAGTCAGGAGCTCTTTCGCTAACCGTAATTATAGGCGATGTGGCATACTTAGAATTTGGTCAACGATTGTTCTTCAATACACTATGTACAAAATGAAGATATCTTTAAATGTATTATATTTATTATCATTAAGCCACAAAATGAAAACCAAGAGTGTAGTGATCTATATATTGTGTATTCCATAGAAGTGTATCAGTACATTACATGAAAAATTAATTTTAATTAAAAAATTAAGAGGGATATTGGACGAAATATGGTAAAACAGTTTTTTATAAGTCACAACTTGAATACTACAAAGGAGCCGACCTCGTCACTTCAACATGGGGTCTGACTTGTCGGAGGGGGGGACCTACCCCTTGTCACCTCACCACTGTAGTTGGGGGTGTCCCCAATCTACCTGAACCCTCCACAAAAGGCTCTTGGTCCCACAGACCCCAGACCGTCGTCAGTTGCCCGTTCGCCAGTGTCTAGGCGACAGTGTTCGGCTAGCGTCCTTGTGTTTGAAACCGTATGTTTGAATAATATCGTGCCATTTGATGAGTGTTGTAACACGGTGGTTTTAGTGAATTTATTTATAAACAGGCAGTTTTTAGTCAGTGGAATTGTAAGAGGTTCTCACAACGTCCAAGTGCCCTTGAGTGAAACACATTCACAGCTGATTACAGGATCATCCTAGGATCTCTTCTAGTTCCGAATATCTGCAACGAGCAGTAAGTACTGTTTTTACTTGTATAAAGTCAAATTTTATTTAAAGGAATGATTGATTACAATAAATAATTGACTGAGCTATAGCGAAGCCTTTTATATATCGAAAAACTTTTAAAATATAATTCCGTTTGTTTGTCCGTACGATATCTAGAAAACGAACCTACATATTATAAATATGTAATATAGCTTATCATGGAACTTCTTTTCAATATAGGTACACTAAGTTCGATGATGGTGCATGTCACTCCACTGATCTGGCTAAATATTAGTTTATTTTTAGGTAACTTTAATGGGAATGAGAAAGTAGCAAAATAATTAAATGCGCATGCAAGTTGAGTCCAATCATAAGAGGGTTTAACATTTGTTACATGTAAGTTATTCGTACAGTAAAAAGAAACAATAATTTATTGGAAGTTAATTTCAGTGTCAAGATTTATTTCACTGCATTCTTGCGTTGTACTACCCGCCCTACCTCATCGAAACTTTTACTGTTTTAAACACTGTCTGGAAACCTTACTCAATGAACAAATATGTGAATTTCTAATATGGGACAGAATATGTGAATTTATCATTTTTGAGAAAGTTTTAATCTGTATGATTTTAGAAAAGAAAACTAGAAAAATAATTAATAAAGTTATCTTACATGCAACTGTTTATTCAGATTAAAGACAAGACCATAAATAATTAATAGCTATAACTAATCTATATTTTAATCAATAAAATGAAATTATAGGCTTTTGTCCTGCAAGCCTAAAGTACAAACGTGATTTTTAGTGATGCCTTTGGAATGTAAAATTAATAACGTTACGTTACGTCACGTCACGGCAATCCTTCTTTGTCTGGGATTTGTTTTTGACGATGGAAGGATTGTGAAGGAAACAGGAAGTTCGGATATTTTCCGTCGTTCACTGGTACAAAAATAATCAGTAACACTATTTCGATTCTGCAATCTGACCTCTTCCTCAGGCGAATAACTGACAGCTATAATCATTGTGTTAGGATAGTTACCCACCTGAGGAAGAGATCAGATTGCAGATCTCGAAACGTAGTGCTACCTGATGTATTTGTAGCACTATGATGTATTTGTGGCTGATGTATTTGTAGCTGATGTATTTGGTTGTAAACGATGGCGAATGTCCGGAAAACTCCTGTTTCCTCAGTGATTCTAACAGTCAAAATTTAGTTGCGCTCGTCCAAATAGGCATATGTTCTTACTGTGTACCAGACGAGAGTTATAATTTAATTTATATCTCGGTTTTTTTACCACTCTAAATTAAAAAAGTGTCTTAAAGACATGCCATCATTAAATAAATAAATTTGAAAACTGTTTAATGTTTTGTTCAAGCGTGTTTTGTCAGTGGAAAGTGATAGGAAAAAATATATATATTTATCTATAAAATATATTGAATTTTTATGTAAACTTGTTGAGATTTTATCAAATATTCAAGTAAGAACTTTGAAAAGCTTGACCGCGCTTATGGTCGATTCTGCTCGAGTGGTAATTGAATAGACAGACCCATATGATATCTTAACTTTTCAAAAGACCTTAATACCAACAGTTATCTGTGTACATATGTGACTTTATTTTCAAAATTTATTGCAAATGTTATTGTAACGATTGTGGATAAACTATCAATCAAACTAATTCGAAAGCGTCTTTATCATTGGACTGTATTAGTCGTAGGAAAGCCTAAATGACTGAATATGTCTTGTTAACAGTTTAGTACTATATTTTTATTGCATGAAGTAATACAATGTTATGATATTTATTAGAATTGCCTTTGGTTGAATAATTTTTATTAGGAGATGAAATTAAATTTTAGCAAGGTGTCTCTACTCCGAATGAAATAGTATAGACACTTTTAATCTTGACTGGTCCATCAAACAATTCTGCATAGGCCTCGTTATGAAGTGTTTAAATTCATTATCTCAGGCGTGTAATTTTGTAAATATCGTTAAAATGCTTGATTTCTTACACAAATTTCATTAAACAAGGTTTTGTTAATTAAAAAATGGTATACCATGGTTACTTTTCCTCTGTTATTTCGTTCGGCATAATGTTATGGGGGAAAAGCTCTATCTTCTTTGTTACGAAGGGTCTCCTAATTGCAAAAGAGGGCTACTGGTCTGGGGAGCCGGGAGAGTTGTGGGCAGGTGTTCTCCGAGAACACATCGTAACCCTTCCTCCATTTGTAGCCTATCTACTCTATATTAAATCACCTCTCACATTCCTTTGGGTACCGAATAGTTACAGCTCTTGAAAATATGTTTTGAGACTCTACACTGGCCACTAAGAACGTAGCCAGGAAAAAAATGGGGGGGGGGTCCAGACAACTGATATTTTACCTCAGTGCACAGAGAGTAAGGCCTCATTTTGTTCCCTTAAAAGTTTTTGATCCGTTTCTGTGTTGAAGTATTTGTCATGTCATGTTATGTGTATGTGTACATGTGTTTAATACTGAATTATTTAAATAATAAGAATAGATTTACTAAAAACATATTTGAAAAATTTAAAAATTTTTGGGGGGGAATACGGTCCCTTCGCTGGCTACGTCCTTGCTGCCCACCTGACTCTCAAAGCGTTAAACATATTCAAGATTTTCCTACCCACTATCGTACATATTCTACCACAAATAATTTGACTGTACTATGTCATAATAATAACATGTTCCGAATATCAATAGAATATTTAGGACTTCTTTGTTTGAAGGTTATTTTTGACGATGGAAGGATTGTGAAGGAAACAGGATTTTTCCGGACATTTGCCATCGTTCAGTAAAACAATATTGTTTGGTATTGAATGGTATATTGTTTCACTGAACGATGGCAAATTTAGGACTTAACATTTGTAATAGATTGCTAGATTATTTAAAGCCCCTTCCTCTCATATTTTTAGAATAGGCTTACAGACTTTCTTGAAAAACAAAACTGTTTAGTTCAATCTTTGAATCCTTTGCCCCGCCCACCCATACCAATAAAACATATTCACTGTACTGACATTTTAATCTGATAATTAGTTTTCAATTAGTCAGTCAGATTAAATTAAACATATAGGATTACGTTTTAATATTTTTTTTATTTAGGTACAGCGGTACTCACTATTCTTAAGACATGTAAATGTCCACGAGAAATATATTATGATTTTGAATTTTTAACGTGGCCAGTGGCTGCTCCCGAGACAATAATAATAAATAATAAATCTCTTTATTGCTGTTAGACAATTCACATATTGTATATAGCATCCGTCACTTTCATCATAATTCTAAGCTGTCTAGAGCAGCACAAAACTAAATTTAATATAACATTTAACAGGTATTTATTTAAAACATGACATATGTTATTGAATTACAAGTATAGTACACAATCAGTACAGGTTACTTCAAACTGAGCAGAATTTATACAACTTTAAATAATTAAAATATACAATTATAAATACTTTTAAATAGTTAAAACAGATTAAAAATTTTTTAAATGGTGGGTCTTAAACCCTACCAACATAATTTAAACTTTAAAACACGTCGGCCCCTTAAAACTCTGGCTCACGGTCCGCGAATTCAGCAACGCTGTAGAAGACCCCCCCACTACTAAAAATTGCTTTAATTTCTTTTTAAACAGTGTTTCCCTGTGTACCTCACGTAAACCGAGGGAAAGCAAATTGATCAATCAAATTGACAGGACCGCGCGAGGTAATCTAACGACAACTACTTATCAGATAATTATAAAATTATATACTCAAAAACAGTACCCTTCCTTGTACTTTGTTTACAAATTTGGTCTTAATCGGATTTCTAGTTACCGTGCTATGAGTTATTTTCAAAGTTGCAGTTTGGTTGGTTAGTTTTTAAACTCGGGTGTCTATAGATTTTTGATGAGAGAGTAATCACATATAAACTACTCAGAAGATGAAGCTGAGTCCCATGACCATAAACCACACTCTTTAAGAAAATGTAACCATCAACAATAACATATTTACCAATAACTTTTTCTGTTTTCACAAATATCAAAGCTATTCCTTGCAAAATTGTAAAAAGTGCATACAAATTCACAGTGGAAGTACTTTTTGGACAAGTTAAACTTTTAAAAATTTATCACATTGACTAAAATGTGGCCATTATATTTTAAAGAATTAATTTTATTAAAATTATTAATTTTATTCAGTAATGGAAACACAAGCTGTTTTCATCAGGCTAAAGTAACTGTATATAGTTTTTTAGCCCTAAATAAAATAATATATAGGCTAGGTTTGTATTGATCTGTTTACGTAATACACCAAAATAATAACGTTAATACGTTATTAACGTTATCCATACCCTACAACGTACCGTAACATAACATATAATAACTTACGTTGTATTGGTATATTTGTGGTAATTTAGACCAATGTAATTCCTAAATCGATAGCATAACTGTGTCTGTGTGAACGGAAAGTTCATTAGTGTACAGGCGATTGTCGCTCAGACACAAGTTCAGATAGTTTTCATCACGAAGATAGCTGTCCGTTTGTTTTATGGAGATCCATTATCACCATACAGCTTCAAATAAAGTCTTTTACCATTATGCCAATATTAAGTCCTCTTTAAAACCAACCGGTATAACATTGCTTAAAGTAAAAGCCTATATATTACTTTTTATGATAAAATCTTCAGCCAATGTAAAAAGTACTTCCATTTGTAACACCTCCACAAGTATTTAAACCCTTTGGGTGCCAAGGGCCGATATTATCGGCTCACTATATTTAACCAAAGCGTGCCGAGAGCCGATATTTTCGGCCCTTTACGTTTAACCGAAGTGTGCCGAGAGCCGATGTTTTCGGCCCATTACGTTTAACCGAAGTGTGCCGCGGGCCGATATTTTCGGCTTTGCGATTATATTATTTTTTTAAATCATATAGTAAGCGAATCTTCATAACAGATACATCAAACGAAAGGGGAAGAGTTACTTAACAAATTGATATATAATTTGTTATAGTATAAGGTCCAGGACAGTATGTGTCAAGTGCACCCGGGGTTGCCACCTTGACTGTCTCCCCCGCCACGATTGTAAATAGACTGAACGTTTATGTAACAATGTATATATTTTATATAGAGACATTTCTTTGCATAGTTTTTTATAGACTTAGTAACATTTTTCAATAGGCCTATGCTATAGACTATAGGCACTAAAAAATAGTGAGTGATTGAAGATTGGACTTTTTCTGCCTTTCAATAACTGAGGGTGAGTAAAAGCAAATAATATAAAAAATAGGCTATTTGTCATGATTTTATTTTTTGTGAACATGCATTAGGGTCCTAACCAATGTTTTTCAACCATCTCAATGCTAGTTTAATAAATATAGTTTTGTTTAGAAAAGTCCTTACAATAACATGCCCTTACATTACATTGTCAATATTTTAGCATTTTAGCCCAAGTGTAAAAGTTTATTAAAAATCTTATAAAACTTTTATTTCTCAATATTTCGTTCTGAAATTTTCTATATTGGTTCATAATTATACATACTAATGTAAAATGTAGCATATGTTTACATAAATAGTAAAATAATATAAGTTTTCTAATTAAAAAAATAAAGAAATAAAAAAAAAATTTTATTTATTTATTTTTTTTTAGTTTACTTATTTATATTTTTGGATATTATCATAAAACTTTGTTATTACATAACAGTATATTTCATAACCTACAAAAAAAAACAAAAATTGTCCATTTATCAGTATTAGGATAGGAGTTATACAATTTTTAGTCTAACATAACAAAATAGCTGTTTTGTGCTTGGCACACTTGGCTGTTATAGGCCATTTACCACTGGCACTCAGGAAACACCCACAGCTCACATGCATGGCATTACTCAAAACGAATCTTGAAATTTGCTTGGCATCCAAAGGGTTAAGTATTCTAATGTCAGCAAGCACACTGGTGCACCTGATGCAGTCAACGTGTTAATAGACCTATTTAAGAGAAAATTTCATTCAAATCAATGACGTCAGATATTAGGTACTATTACTAAGTCAAACCTTACATCAGGATGTTGTGATGTACATATTCACGGAACACGGGTACAACATCACTAATGTACACAAATGTTGCAGAATCATGGGGAGACGCAAAAGCAACAGAAAGCCCCCTCCAAAAAGAAAGGCGGTGGAGCCATTGGACATTCAATTCAACTGCCCATTTTGCAATCACGAGAAGTCGTGTGAGGTGACGATGTAAGTGTTTCTATTAATTTCTTTGTTATGCTTGGTATTCTATTCTAGTTAGTTTTTAGTTTTAAGGTACCTACCGCCCTCTACCCACACCCATCAAATTCAGAGGTCACACGCCAGATTAGCCCCATGTTTTTATGAATGACATTAGCTTTCATTTTGGAATTGATTGAAATTTGAGTATACATATGTGTGTCTTAAGTCAGCATAATTTGTTTTTACTTTAAGTTCAAAAGAATGACAGGCAAAGTTTACAGTGGCAAAGAGTAGATATTCTGTAATATTTGTAGAATGGGTATGACATACATCCTGTACTATTGTTGTATGTTTTTAGTTTGATTTCTAACCCTTATTCGCCATGAGAATAAGGGTTAGAATTAGGGCGCGCAACGTAATCGAAGTACCGAGAGTAGTTGCGTAGTGATAATACGCAGCGCCGAGCGTAGTTGCGTAATGATAATACGCAGCGCCGAGCGTAGTTGCGTGGTGATAATACGCAGCGCCGGGCGTAGTTGCGTGGTGATAATACGCAGCGCCGGGCGTAGTTGCGTGGTGATAATACGCAGCGCCGGGCGTAGTTGCGTGGTGATAATACGCAGCGCCGGGCGTAGTTGCGTGGTGATAATACGCAGCGCCGGGCGTAGTTGCGTGGTGATAATACGCAGCGCCGGGCGTAGTTGCGTGGTGATAATACGCAGCGCCGGGCGTAGTTGCGTGGTGATAATACGCAGCGCCGGGCGTAGTTGCGTGGTGATAATACGCAGCGCCGGGCGTAGTTGCGTGGTGATAATACGCAGCGCCGGGCGTAGTTGCGTGGTGATAATACGCAGCGCCGAGCGTAGTTGCGTGGTGATAATACGCAGCGCCGGGCGTAGTTGCGTGGTGATAATACGCAGCGCCGGGCGTAGTTGCGTGGTGATAATACGCAGCGCCGGGCGTAGTTGCGTGGTGATAATACGCAGCGCCGAGCCTAGTTGCGTGGTGATAATACGCAGCGCCGGGCGTAGTTGCGTGGTGATAATACGCAGCGCCAAGCGTAGTTGCAGGGTCGAACTACCCAGCACCGAGTATTTTTCCCGTTTAGTAAGCTTTTGAACAAATCTTTAAATGCGTAATTTACATCTGTGTTACAAGTAACACAAGATGGGGACAACAATCCAAATGCTACTAGGGAACTAGAAATGCTTTAGACCAGAAGTATATATTAAACTGGCCGAAAGTGATAGCTTTTTGACTGAAATAGATTTTAGGTTTTAAAGCATATTTTCACTAGATCATCGGAAAGTGGGAGGCATAACGGGCCATTGAGCATATTAACCTTAGTCTTGCTGCTTTGTACAGCTAGGGCTGCTGCTTCTAAGAAATGTACTTTCTTGAAAGGATCCATCTACATAGTTGCTCTTTTCATTCATACATTCCTTCATTCATAGGCTTCTAAGAAATGTCTTTGTTATTGAGGTTAGGTCAGTTCAGTTAGCCTAGCGAGACAGTTCGGTCTTCGCTTGAATGAAATATGCCATAATCTACTCGTACAAGCATGCAAGCTTAATTTAAACGTCTCGCAGTTTGGTTTGTGTTAAAAAAATGTCAGTGTCCCTTTCGGCTCGTTCGGAAGAAAAGTAGATTTCACATGAGGCTGTAGATTTTCATTATTATGGCACAATGTGTCACACTTCCGCCACAATGGTGGGCCGGACTGGACACAGCAGGTCTAGAATTCAGTGTTGTGACTGTACCTCGCTTGATCTGAACCCTCACTCACAAAAAAAAAAAAAAAAAAAAAAAAAAAAAAAAAAAAAAAAAAAAAAAAAAAAAAAAAAAACAGAAATATTGCTTAATGCCTACTGACTATAAATCCAAATCAGTATTCACATACAGAACGTCTGGTATCATTCACTATTTTCAAAATCTCAAAATGATAGGTTATAACCGATTTCGTAAGGGTTTACAACAAAATTAATCACGACTTTACTTAACTTAGAACTATCAATTGTTAGTATTTCGTTCTTCAAGAGACATACATTTGCTGCAAAATAGTTCTTTGCTATCATTATTGTTTGAATATTGATGAATTAAATTGGGGAAAGCTTCAATTTTAAACAGAAAACCGTACTTTTCTCCATATTTTTGATTATCAAAATCCACAAAAAAAAACACACACAAAATGTTTGTCTTTTACTCTAAAACTTGGGTAAGTACTACCTAAGTAAGACAGAATTTTTTGCGAGGTAGTTGTGTATTGTAACGTGGTAGACGTTCGATGTGAGGCGTTTTATTGTGCGAGAGGTCGCTGGGTACCCGGCCCCTTAAGGGATCTCTAGATAACCAAACCGTAAGCAAATACGTAACTAGGTAAAAGATTGGGGGTCAACATGATTTGAAGAGATCCTTCTCCCGAGACATTAAAAATTTAAAACTTTCAAATATTAAAGCAATTTTAAAAAGCGAATGCTGCACAAAGTTTTTACGTCTTTGAATAGGTTGCATCAGCGATTGGTAATCATAATTGAGGAAGCACTGCTTTAGTAGGCTATGTAGGCTTACTAATTGAAATTGATTAGACGCTAATTGAAAAAAGATGCGTATCACAGAGAATTGATAATATGTAAAAGTGGTTTTTTTCCAAAAGTGAAATTTTTCTTACCTTTTGAGCCATCATTATCTAGTACTTGCTCTGGATAAACTGATATTTTCCCGTAGTGGACAGAAAATAAGGCAAGTGCAGTCAACCGCTCATTCCCAATATTGTTCCCTAAAAATATTGACCCGTTTCAATGTTGAGAACGATCTTTCAGCAATAGCCTACATGTCAGTAATATGGAATTATTGAAATAATAATAGTTTGCTATAAAATTTATTTAAAAAAATTGAAAATAGGGGGCAGGTCCCGACCCCTTGGACCCCCTCGCTGGCTACGGTCTTGACTGTAGGGGAGACGTGCAAGAGGCGGTGAACCGGCTACAAACTTCACCCCTCGCTCGTGTGACAGATGATCTGCCCTACGACTGCAGTAGTCTCTGACCGCCAGAAATACGGGGCATGTTTACATTGTGTAATTTGAACACGTAGGCCTATTGTGTTTATATAAATACGGGGAGCAAAAAGTAAACACGACTCCCAAATGGAAAATAAATGGACAAGAGCATTGTTGAATGGATTGTGCTGATCGGAGTGGTGCAAGGAGAAAAATGTCCTTGTTAGTACTGTTATCCTGACCCTGATTAGGCAAATTATAGTTAAAAACCCTTAATTTGTTTAAAGTACAAAATTATAAAATCATTGATATGATTTTTTAAATGAGTTAATAGAGAGCCATCGGAACATCAAACCACCCTAATTTTTATAACATTATTCTGAAAAAAAAAAAAACAACAGTAGTACTTAGTCTCAAACCAAGATATATTTTAGAATAAAAATGTGTTGCTGGAAAAAATGCAGGGGTCTATAAAAATAGAGATGTATTGAACTTGGACACATTGGTATAACAAAATTAATACAATGAGATGTAACTATTATAACTTTGAACTCATAATTTCCATGCACTTATAAATAAAGACTGTGTATCATACCTAGCCACAAATTCACAAATGCCAAAGGTGAAAAAGGTACACCGGCAGGAGTAAGGCCTCGAAGTAGTATACTATACTAACTCTTCTGATCAAAATAAGTAAATAAATGACAGATTAACGCCATGAATACATCTCGCACATGAAATCCAAACGCAAAAAATTACAAACTATTTCAATATTTGTTGAAGTATTTTTTTTTGAAAATGTAATGAGTTTTGTAGAGAAACACAACCAGCTCCACTACTGACAGTTTGGCTTCAGGAAGGGCATTGACAGTTAGTCTAAAAAAAACTGATCCTCTGATTTCCCTAAAACTGATCGAGATGGTTTTGGAAGGCTAGATGGTCGAAGCGTTCGACTGTGTTGATCACAAAACATTGCTGGACAAGTTGAATTCTCACTGTATTCGAGGGCTGCTACTTCAGTAGTTCCAATCTTTTTGATCTTTCGAGATCTCAAGTCCGTACACTGTCCAAACAAGTTCTCAAACTCAGCCATATGACTATATAAAGTCACACAGGGATCCATTTTCAGCCCAACTTTGTTTATGTGTACGTCAATGACGTTGGTTCGTCGCTAAAGATCGGGAAACTCTTGAAGTACGGAGATGACAAGACTCTCAACTTTGCTGGAGCAACGTATTTTTGAGGATTTAAATTGTTGTGTTTGCAATTTACGCAGCTTGAATCTACAACAACCATTTCAAAAACAAGCTTAATAAATTTTTCTCCGTTCTTTGGACCTTGGCTGTGGTGCAGCCGTCATGTTGAATACTCCATGGTTGAGGAATTCCACACAAATAAATGCCTAAGAATACACGTGAGATCTTAGGATCAAGGTTTGTCCTGGGATGTTCTTTTGTATGGGCGAATTCAAAGTTACCTCAGGCATTTTCGTTTTGTGAAAGATGACTAAATACTGCCCGACTCAGGTACTGATAATGAAGCCCTACTGGCCGCTACGTACTATGGGCTGACTTATCCACGTAATGTCCGTCACTTATGTCCGACGTAATGGAGTGACGGGGCACCGGCGCAAGAACTGAAGTTCTTAGCAGTTCGGCTTTATAAAAAATCTGAATATTGCTATTCTGTCTCTCTAAATGTACCGGGGCGTGAAGTGCAAGAATGTGGACATCTACCATATTGACAGGAGTTCATTTCTTCCACGGTTTGCCAAATTATACAAAAATGTACACTCGGATGAAATATCCTTTAACATCCCAAGAACATTGAATTCCAAACATGAGGACGGAAGTTTGAATCAATTAATTGTATTGTGAATGAGGATGGATGAAAGGAAGATGTGCCACCATGTCACATACCATCCTTCCGCAGCACCAAGCTGCAAGAAGAATGTCCGCTGAGGCATTTCGACATCTTCAACATTGCTCAGATCAACTGGATGCAATACCAAGTATCAATAAGTACCAACTAAGAAGCGCGTCGGTCAGCAATGAAATCTTAGTTGGATGGAACATACTTACGAACCATATGTGACCATGAAACATTAACCATTCTGTATTGTTGCACCTACTTTATTAAATATGGAGGTCAATAAATTCCACCAATAGTTTATTATGGTTTGGAGGTTAATTATTTTGGAGTATTATTACGAACTTACTTAAATCTCATATTCCTACAAGGCCATTACTGTGTTAAATATTGTCATTATACACAATAAGTTGATGTATTTATAATTATGTTCTAGGGATAAAACACGCAAATCTGCCAGGATAACGTGTCGGGTTTGTCTGGAGGACTTCCAGACAAGTGTCAACTTCTTGTCGGAGCCTATTGATGTGTACAACGACTGGATAGACGCTTGTGAGACTGCCAACTAAATCAACTTATTCAGACTATGTTCTCTACTGTGTGTGCAATACGGTAAGATATAAATATAATATCAAATATATATTAAATATAATATAATATTTAATATGCATAAAACATTACAAAATTTACGACTATCTAAAAAAAGTTTTGTCTTTCTTAAAAATTTTGGGTCTGCACCTGGTAAAGTCTGATAAATATAATAAATATTACAATCTGAGATAGTCAATTTATTCTTCATTTATTAGTTTCATAAAATACAATCATAATAGTATCCAAGTTCTCACGAAGAAAAATTAAATATATTTTAAAAGCCACAAATGGCACACACAAGGCTAAATTCGTTACTATGGTTACGATGATTTTAATTTACAATAAATATAAATCTTCCTTTACATTTTTATATTTAAAAAGTGGTGGAATGTACCTAAACTTATCATCATGCACGATCATGTTTAACAATTAAATGGGTTGTGAATCTGATTAATACTTACATTCTTACCAAAGACCTGTATCACTAAACAGTATAGCATACGAGTACAACAGTTGTATAAAACGTACTTCTAATGTGACTGACTGATATTCAATTTTTTCAGGTCCTGATTGATGACGGAAGAATCGGCAGTTTTTGTATAAGTATAAATTTGTATTACAATTTTTATAGTATTGATTTGTAAATACATTTTATATTATACAGAGAGCCTTGTATGTGGTATTTAATTTTGTGTACCTTATTCAATTACCCCACTAAAAAGACTGCAATGAACGCAACTTGCTACAACCGCAGCTCTCCTAAAGTCGGTATATGGCTCGTGTCGCAGTGGAAGTGTTACAAACGTGTTCTGTAGCTAGAGATGTGTAACACTTTGACTGTGGCAGACGCAACTTACCCCTCTCAAAATCTTCATCGATAAGTTCCTGGCGGATCCCCTCAATGCCCCCCATGTCCCCTCAAAGTACGGCACTGCCATAATGTTACAACATGTCCGCGAAAGGGACCAGGGCTTGTTCTCTGATTGTCTGCGCCAAGTTATTCCACTTTCTACTATTCATGTGCGCAAACAAGTTTGAAACAGAATTAGTTTTTACATAAAACTTCTTTCGTTCTTTTTTAAGCCGTTCTGTTTTTTCAGATAACAGATCTCTCATTCATGGGGATTATGTATTCGGTGAAGATAGTTCTGTTCGGTGTAGATAGTTCTGTTTGTTTAAAGTTTTTAATCTTATTACTATCCTTATTCCTATCCTTATTCTTATGAATTAAATTTATATATTGACTAAATTTTTTATTTATTATAAATTATTTACTAAATATATCATTGCACTTAAATAATTATCAGAATTTAGCTAAATATATCATGGGTTTAGTGCTTTTCTGTAATAGATTTATAATCACTGCTTCCTTCATTTGCTTCTATATTTCTATATATTTCAAGTATAACAGATCAATGCTGAAGCAAAAACCTCCCTGACTAACAACAGAAATGAAACTGGCCCGAATAATGATCATTAATGTTAAATACAATTAATGATACGTTTATTGTAATTTTAGAAGATTTTGGGCAGAGGATCGCTTTTATTAGCAAGCACGGACACTGCCACAAGGATCGGAATTTTATTTTTGTTAGTTTTTTTTTTAATGTAGAGGCAGAGCGAAGACTAGCCGTGCATATGCAACTGAGATAGTTCACACCAATAAACTTGATGGCGTTAGATTATTGCCAAAATGAAAAACATTGTGTCCTTTTATCTTTAGATGACCTGAGTTCAGTCATGATGATTAGCCTAAGCACTACGAGAGATTAAAGAAATCAGAGTCTATAAACATCAAGCTTTGGGTTATTTAAGAGCTAAAACCGTTAAACTGTCAAAACTGTGTGAGTTTCCTCGGTGTCGAGCGGGTTGGCTGAGGGCCACTGGGGCTTTCCATCCACCTCCATCTTTAGAAAAGGGTCTACTCATGGAGCGCCCGTCCACCTCCATCTTTAGAAAAGGGTCTACTCATGGAGCGCCCGTCCACCTCCATCTTTAGAAAAGGGTCTACTCATGGAGCGCCCGCCCACCTCCATCTTTAGAAAAGGGTCTACTCATGGAGCGCCCGCCAATCTCCATCTTTAGAAAAGGGTCTAATCATGGGCGCCTGTCTACTTCCATCTTTAGAAAAGGGTCTAATCATGGGCGCCTGCCCACTTCCATCTTTAGAAAAGGGTCTACTCATGGAGCGCCCGTCCACCTCCATCTTTAGAAAAGGGTCTACTCATGGAGCGCCCGTCCACCTCCATCTTTAGAAAAGGGTCTACTCATGGAGCGCCCGTCCACCTCCATCTTTAGAAAAGGGTCTACTCATGGAGCGCCCGTCCACCTCCATCTTTAGAAAAGGGTCTACTCATGGAGCGCCCGTCCACTTCCATCTTTAGAAAAGGGTCTACTCATGGAGCGCCTGTCCACTTCCATCTTTAGAAAAGGGTATACTTATGGAGCGCCTGTCCACTTCCATCTTTAGAAAAGGGTCTACTCATGGAGCGCCTGTCCACTTCACATGGTTAAACAGTTTTTGAAGATCTTCTTGTTTTCCTATGACTACACGGAAGACACCGCTATACATAGTTGTCCAGCTCTAAGTAGTCCACGCACTACACGGATACAAATAGTTGTTATACCAAAAGATATTTTTAATCTGCATACTTATATCAGTTGCACAAATTCTTTGAAATGACTTATTCTTGCTGTTTCAAACGTCAAGGTGTCTGTGAAGTGGGCAGTGTAAATCAATTTCTGTTTAAATATAAAAATCGTTTGTGCACGATGTTTGATTCTTTGACATAAACAATAATTTTCAAATGTACAGTCAACTGCACGCAGTGCAGCATCAACATTTTTGAATAACCCGGTGCCAATATTTGTGCTTCGTTTGAGCGTGTTTGTGCAAGCATTCGTGCTTCATTGCAGAAGTCAAAAATAATTTCGAAGCACTGCCGACTTTACACGAGCCGTACATTTTCAAAATTTGTAAACAAACCCGCTGCCAATGTTTGTGCTCCATTTTTTTCACGTTAGTAAACGCCATCTTGACGTTTGTGCTCGATTCCTTGACGCTTGACAAATAATTTTCAAAATTACAACCAACTTCATACGAGCAGAGCAACTGAGTTAGTGAGAATTCTCAAATGTTTTAAAAATTCAAAGATAAACAACCAAATAAATACATATTGTCTTTCACCTCACATGCCATTTAAACAAAACAATTTCGGTAACGATACTCTCGACATCTATAGGATTAACCTTAACTTAAAACGAATCAATATATTTTAGACCCTTAAATATTGACCAGCTCTTTGTCTTCCATTTGTTTAAATTGAAAATAAACTAAGAATTCAAGCAATTCATATATTTTATAAAAGTTATGTTACAATTAATCGAGAATATTTTGAGATAATTCACCTGCAATACAGGTCAAGGCGTTTGGTACAATATTATCCTGGGCTTTAATTTTTTTTACTCTTTCGCAGGATTGTGGGGGGGAGGAGGTTAGTGAATTATGTCTTCCTTGCATTGCGTAATACGTATTGTGTAATGTCACACAATAAATGTATTACTGTTAGTATACGATGGCATGTGTTTTCAGAGGGGGATTTGAAGATTTGCCCCCCCCCCCACCAACCATGTAGACTTAACCTTGGTAGGTACAGCGTTGGGTAGACGCGACGTCGCCACGCTAAGCTTGTAATAACACTAAAATAAAATAGGTTGAACTGTCAACATTGAAGTTACGGTTCTTATAGTTGCAGTTATTGTTTTTTTACTATAAAATACGAGATGTCACAGCATTTATAAACTGGTTAATTACTAAAAATCACGAAAAGAACGTCGAAAATTGTTATTTATTACAAGTAATTGTTTCACGTATTTTTAACTTTTGGAATAATTAATTTTTAATTTTTTACCGAAATTTGCCGCTCCTACAATTCTGCCGCCCTGGCTAACCTAACCTAACCTAACCCATGGGCCTAACCTTGGCCCATTCAGCCCATATGTATTTAAAATGTAGTTAAAACCATAAGTGACTTAACATCTGCTGATTCATAGCCTCTTAAACATTAAAATTCTACATTAAATAATGTAATATATAGTTTAAATATAGTGTAGTTCATTAACGGATAAGATCACTATAATTTTGGTTAAAATTAGTAAACCAAATAATCTAGTTGGAAATCTTAAAAAAACAACAATTAGATTGCCTGATAAATATGTAAATTGTTAATCTTCTTATAAAGACTAGATGAGTTTCTGTATATGAATGTCCAAATATAAAAAACTACATATCCTGATATTTTTAACTTTTTGTCAAATCTTACTATTATTAATTTCACACGTTATTCTACGTTACTTAGTTGCTCCAAACAAAGTTTAAGTTGTGACATCGACACATTGTGTCGTTACTAATCTGTTTACAACGGGTGTTCCACAGATGCAAGATCCTACAGTTTACTAATGATCGGTGTAGTTGGTAACGTATCATAACTAACATTACAATTAATGTTACATACATTATTTAAATTTAAGAACTAAAACACACTGGACACAAAATAATAAGCATGATAATGATCTTTCAATATATTATTTAAATATATTCACAAACAATGAGAACTTTTATGTAAATGTAAATCCATTAATAGTAAGTAGAGACACAACAAATGTTATATTTATTACAAATCATCAGAAACGGCGAAAAAGGCTAGACACCAATTTCAATATCTCGTTACATGCAAATTGGTTCAAACTCTGATTTAGGCTATCCGGAAGTTTAATTAATATCATCACTATATCCACCGATCACTACATCACGTTGATGTGATGTGCGTGTGTTTTAGTGTAGTGTGTGGTGTGTTTGGTTAGGTCAGGGAATGTTGGTTTAAATTGGACGCTCTAAAATTTGTATATAAAGTTTGCACAAAAGTCCTTCGCAAACTTCTGGCAAATCTCCAAGTAGTATACCGGAAGAACGAAGTTGCTCACCAGTAAAAGCTTCTGATGTGCTTGTAAACTGGACTTCCCCTATTTTAAATGATATAACAAATAAATATCGGTACTCGGGTTTTTTTGTCTGTAAGAGGCGAACCTCATGTGTAATTTCCATATTTTTTTTGTATGGAAAACCATCATATGTTACACACGTAGGCCTATACCAAAAGAGGTTGCCTTTAAACATGATTGGGTATGAAGTCCTCGTATTTACTGAGAAATTCTCAAGTATCGTGTGTGGAACAGATTCCGTTGTTAGACCGGATAAATATTCCTTATTATGCTCTTTTTCCAAGTGGTCCACTAAATCTTTGACACAACCTTTCCATTCACACTCTTTCATTTTACACGCTGTTGGTCTGAACTGACAAAACCACTCGTGGTCCTGCTGAAACATAATGATAGGACAACCCCTTTCAGTAAAAGGGCATAGTTTAGGTAGGCACTCCAGCAGTTGATTCACCAGAGTGGAAGTTTGCAGAACAAACGCCTTGGCACAAATAGGACATACTGTTATACCGTATCTACAGGTACTGCAGACCCCGTGTCCATTCTGGCAAAGAGTGTGTTGAACATCTAGTGAATCGAAACAGACGGGGCATTCTGTTAACATTTGCAGTTTTCGGACAAAATTTCGTATTTCATCCTGAAAAATACAATATAACAATATTACTACAGTTTTACAGGTGACAATATACAGAGTGTCTCAGATGTCTACAGAGGTTCAGCTTGAGCGGGTTCCTCAATAAATGTGCATTTATTTACATTTGTTTATAACAATTTAAACTCTTCTTCGGACATGATGAGCCGAAGCAGATGGTTCCGTGTTCGAATATCAGAAATTTCATATGCACATTATGTTGTCCACATTTTTAGAGCTCCTTTCATCGTATACGTATGTACAAAGAAAAAACTTAACTACTTATATTCTTTTCAAAATGGTGGTCAAAGGTCTAAAGAAAATGGTGTACTTTTAGCTTTTTATTGCCACCTCTGTGATGTGAACCCATAAAAATATAAATTATGTATCGATATATTTAAAAATAGAAGGTTTCCAATAATACTTTGCATAGCCTTATTTCAAACTTTTTCACCACTGTAATATATTTTTTGAAAATTTAAAAATAGTGATAAGGAGAGTGATTTCTGCCACATCAAATTAAAGACCGTGCAAAACCGAACAATATTCACATTTATAGATTTTTTTACCTCTAACCATTACAACATTGTGGAAAATAAACTATATAGATAACTAGTGGAAGTCTGCAGTAGTCTGGCAATTACCAAAAGCCTGGAAAAGAGACCAAAAATTATACTCAAATATAACAAAAATACTTTCAAACATTTGCTACGTTGACTTCAACAATACGCTTGAATGGGCTGACATTATTATTTCTTATCATTACAACAATGGGTTACAAATTCAATTTAACGCGTTCTTTCAAAACTTAATTTGCCAGTTTGTTGCAAAAATAGTGCCCAGAAAAATTGAATTCAAAGTCCAAAAATGTTTGTACCTAACCAGTGGCGTAGCTACACCCGGTGCGGGAGCTAGTGGTGTCACCCCATCGAAAGTAAAAAGCAATAAATTTTATATGGCAAAGGTCATGGATAATTTATTATTTATAATATTGAAGAAATAGCAAAACAGTAATAACTAAGACAGAAAAGGAATTTGTTAAGGCCATGTCACACTGCCGTGGCGTCGCGTCCGTCCATCCATACATAGTATGAACGTCCGCGTATGCCGCGACGGTCTCGAATCCCGTCAAACTAACTACCAGACACGGGTCCGCGTCCGCGGCCAACGCCACGTCTTTCTAGGAGTTGCTTATGCATTTCAACTACTTTGAATTTGTTTAGTTATACACTGATAGTGGAATTAATAGTTTGTTATAGCTCTAAAAAATTAATCTATTGTTCTGGAGCGTATTCATTAATAATTATTATTATCAAAAATTTTATTTTCATTATTACATGCAGTACTATTTCTATTATGAACTTAGTAATTAGGGCATTTAATACTTTGATATACCTCTTTAAAACTATTGGTTTTTATATATAAGATGCACTTGAAAGAATTATTTTGTAATTTTTGTGTTGGTGTTTTCAGTTTTGTAATAAGTCTTTATGTTTTTAAAATAAGGCGTATTTAATTTTGTTATAGATCAAACATAATATGAAAAATAACAAATAAAATGATTGCATATAAACATGACACCAGATATTCATTAACACTAGAACTGGCGGTCATTTAGGCTGTTTTAGAGCTTCGCGCAAGGGTTTTTTAAACAAATTATTAAAAATATAAAATAAAAGGAGTAGGCAGTGGCAAGAGCGCGCGGTGCCCCGGTGAGGGGGTTGGGGAGGTGCTTTATGCGCATGCGCGAGCCTTCGTAGCATCGCCGACGTCGGCCAAGGATCGCTCCAGCCGCATAGCGCAGCAGACGGTGGCCGACGCGACGAACGTTGCGCCACGTCGGTTATGTCAGTGTGACTTGTCCTATTTGACAACATGGTTAGCGATTATTTTAAAAATCCATCTGCAGATGGACGGACGCGACGCCACGGCAGTGTAACATGGCCTTTATACACTTATAATTACTTCTGTCTAGCTTTGACAGCTGTAAACCCAGCAATAACTTCATAGAAATTTATATTTTGTATTGCCTCGTGTCCGATGGCTAATATACCAAGACTGCTAAGCCGCGATTGGGTCATTGTTGCCCGAAAATAGTTTTTCATTAATTTTAATTTACTGAAACTCCTCTCACATGAAGCCAGGGACAGGCAAACCGTCAGAACAATTATAGTGCTATCATAAGATTTGGAAGAGATTCTGTAAAATCCCATTCTACAATAAACTTTAAAAAATCTAGACACCCAATCTTTTATCACTATAGAATAATACACGTTTAACAATTCACGCCAACCAAACACAACACACTTTACGAAACAAATGAGAAATGTTGCAATTGAAACGTCAAAGATCGCGAGTATGGGACGGGAGACTCTTTTGCGGGAATCCCCGAATTATACGTAGAGCTGAGCTAGTGTTTAGTGGAGGAATCCCCAAAAGAGACATTTTTGTGCTAGCGATTCATTTTTAGTTTGATTGTAGATTGTTCTTAAAGGTGAGAGACCGGGTGGGTGCCACCCCAAAAAAGGTGACACCCGGTGCGGCCCGCCCCCGCCGCCCCTCTTTGCTACGCCACTGAACCTAACGTCAAATGCTCGATGGGCATGCCTAGGTATAGCTGAATCCTGTTGAATCCACAAACATACCGTAACAAGTCTTTCCCATTGAGCCCCCAGCAATGGAATTTCCTAAATTAGCATGTGCATGTCCTCTCGAGGTGTTTTTGTCTTTCAGCAGGGCCCAGAGATAACAGCCAACACAATTATTGGGATCAGGTGATCTAAGACGTCCATTTCCCCCATCCGCTCCCCCTTCTCACCCACCGCGTTAACACTTCCCCTATCATCTAAGCTTTTAGACATTAGCTTTTGGGCATTTTTATATTTTCTTAAAGTAACTTTTACAATGGTGAAAAATGTTTGTAAAATACAGCTATATCTGGTATTGATAGTATACTTCTAACATGACGTATCGAAAAATCATTACTTTTATCACAGGACTGACAATAAAAAAACAAAATTGCTGTTTTATATAAACTATAGATCACCACTCATTTTGAAAATAATAAAGGTAATTAAATTTGTTCTTTCCCAAAACGTTTAGAGTGCAATGGCCTTTAACATTATGTACAACATAAACATAACATATGTTTGTGTTTCAATGTTTTGAGATTCGAAAATGAAACCTTCTGATGTTTGGACAACCATATTTGAAAATATTAAAAAAAATATTTTAGGGTCCAATTAGTGAGAAATACATTTAAATTTTCTACAGTTATCCCTTTGACTACTAGATATCTGAGACGGTCTGGAACACCCTTTATGTGAAAGATCGTGTTGGTAGACATACTTATAAGAACAATTTTAACAAAGAAACAATATTACAAATACACAAATGCATATTTTTAGTACAATAACATTATAACAGTTATATCTAATGTAATATTTGCTTAAATTATTAAAATATAAAATATCTTAAGGGATTAAATTTAAAGATAAATTCTATTTATCGTTATCTTAAAACATCAGAAGCAGTTCACATTCGTTACTAAGAGGAATATTTCATATCTGGCACAATAGCGTACATTTATCTAAAATTTCAAAACCCATCCAAACAGACTTAAATTAAATTAACACATCAGAAACAATCCAATGTCGTTACTAAGAGTTATATTAAATATAATCCAAAAGATTATACGAGAACAGAAAGTACGAGCCTGTACACTGGAACAAATGTTGCGTGAATCTCAAGAGCTGCCACTTTTATTTAATACAAACGTACAACATACGTATTTACCTAATACAACCTGTTCAAATAATTTGTGACGATAGTAATCTTGGATCTGATTCTTTTCTATATCTTGCTATCAATTCGTCCTTTAGACACAGCTGGTTTGTTCTAGCTGCGATTATAACATTTATTATTATTGTTATTTAAAATGTATTAATTTACTCATAATGTGCTTTAGTTTGGGGTTTAGGTTATGGCAAACTATGCAGATTAAGGAACATTTCCCTTCTTCAGAGAAAGATTGGCTCAGCCAGAGTAATATCAAAGCCACACTCGCCGGTTGGCCGGATAAACGAAATCCGATTTCTGTTAGTCTGAGTGCATGGTAACTATCGAACGACTTCAGCTAGACAGTTAACATCTGTTGTGAAACTTTACTTCTACATCGGTATTGGAAATAGCACATATCCTCGAGAGAGCCAGCGAACTCCGTTGTAAAGTAAAAACTGTTTGTATTCATTTGCATTTGCTCACAAAGCTGAGTAAAGATGCGAGAGATTAAAGGTCGGGATTTAATATAACTTAGGACCTTCATGACTTTATTAATGTTGCTTTGAGGTTTTCTGGCATTTCTTTCACTGCCAGTGCTTCTCCATGGGGAAAAAAGTGCATCCATGTAATGTTGGCAGCGACAGACGACGCGAGCAAGAGACCAGTCTCAAACTAACACAATGCTGCCAACCCAAGCCATTTGATGAAATAAAACATGTAACGTATCAATAACATCATGGGCAGTACCATGAAGATCTTTATGCAACACGTCACATATTCATCTTTCAAATCTTAACAAAAGCCAATAAAATGATGTTTGCCTGTTTTATTAATACGTCAATTAATTTTCGACTTTAGAATACGAACTGGCTCGATGATGGTAGATTGTTGTTATCCTAAACTGTAATAGTTAGATTGAAAAGAGAATAGAGGTTACCTTTTTTTAATTGTGGCAACTTCAGCTGTTTTGAAAGAAGAGGGAGAACTCCAGATCGAAGAGATAAGTTTATCAAGTGTCAGCAAATATTTGAGCAACGTTTTACTTTTTACTTTTTTTTAACGCTGACACGTTATTGAAATTAACAAATCATAACAGAGCGTTGGTACACGCACATGTCGAGGATAACAACAACTTTGTTGTCTCTAAAACACGCTTAACAACTAAACCTACTAAAACTAATTATAAAAACTAGCTTTGTTGATTTTTCAGAGCAGATCTGTTGTGAAGTGTATTTTTTAGTTGGTTGGTTTAGCTCGAAAATTACACGCAACATGGTTGTTGTGATGTATATCCCAACGCTTTGGTATGATTCGTTTATTTTCACATAGCGTGTAGTTTATGTGTTAGGTTAGTTATCCACCTGAGGAAATGATCAGATTGCAGATCTCGAAATGTAGCGTTCATGATTTTTTTCTATCACTGAACGATGATATACATGTCCCGAAAAAATCATGTTTCCTTCACGGTCCTTCCATTGTTAAAAGACAAACTTTAAACAAAGAGATGTTGTTGAAGTAATTCAATTAGCATGTGTAGTGTAGAGCTCATCAGCAACCTTTGTGGCATCGTTGGCTTGAATTCTACCAACGGGTAGCTCAATTTTATGCCGTGTAGTAAATTTGTATTGTTTATGACACATGCAGTTTTCGATACTTTTTTTGTCTTGAGCAGTGTTTTGGTGACGTAATCTTTGGCAGTTAAGATCACTGTTCTATAAATTCGTTTATAATTTTTTTTTAAAGGAGTTTGAATTCTTAATTTTTTGGTGCGTATACATATTAATCTCTCTCACTTGAAACAAAGAATCCTTAGGTACTCAATTTGCAATTTTCGATTCCATTATTTGGCTGTATTTTAATGATAGGACAACTTATGTTCAAATGAAAATTAAAATGTTCTTCAAAACGTCTTCAAACTCAACATGATCTTTAAAATTTAGAAACTTCCAACTCTTATTTTGATAGCAGGGAGTTTTAAAGTGCGGTATTTGCGCACACGCGTTCCTTGGTGGTGTACGTTTAAAGTCCAGCTAATTAACTAAAGAAGGCCAGCTAATTCACTTAGGCAGATGAAGCTACAAAATTTAACGTTCTTCTGGCTAGCTGCTATCGGATTCCAAAGTGTACAATTTTCACCAAAAAGATAAAGACATATACAAAGTAACGCGTTTGTGTGAATTGTTATATTATAAAAACTAGCTGGCCACCAATACAAAATTATACAAGTATTAAAGTTTAAGATTATTGTAAAGTTAGACTACGAAATAGGGTTTCTTCTGTCTAGGTTCAATGATGTCAGGATCCATTCCAAGGACATGATGTCTAGAGAGAAAATGTACAGAATCCTTATTATGTGGGGGACTTAACCAATATAGTATAAAGCAGAATTTGAATACGAACTTAGGTTGAAGATGAACTCTAAATAGAATGTCTTCCATGGCATGTTAATTTTAATTATTAGAAATAGAATATGGATAATATTGTGTCAAATTTCAAAGCTAAGTTTCAGTTTTGCAACGAATGCCAAGTATACCTCCCGTATTCGAAATTCCGATCAAATCTTCATTGAACGATAGATAAAACATAAAAATACGAGCTAGATTATTTATGAAAATACAATCCATAACGATAGATTAAGATAATATAGTGTAAGCGTAACAAAAATCTGGATTTTCATAACTTTCTGTAAGAGTGTCAATATTGTGTCATATGATTTAGTAAGGCCATTATAATAACGTTTCATGGTAATCTAGGTATCAGCTGATTTTTTTAAATGTGTGTTTCCCGTGCCTGTACAGTATTATATTAATAAGTGTTTGTGTCACTAGACGGAGCCTGTACACCCACATACAGTACTATTCTGTGCTCTAACCTCTAGTATGTGTCTAGTATCTACGTATTTCAACACACCACTCAAACAACATTAACACACTTTCAACATCAACATCGTCGAACTACACACCAAAAAACCGTGTAAGTAATATATTGGGGACAGCAAGGCAAACTTGGCAGAAAAACGTTCAAGGAACGTCAGTAAAATCCCTCAGTTAGTCATGCAGCATTATAGAACTCACTCATGTCTATGTAGAACTAAATTTTCATGCTAAATTCAAAATCTAAAGGTGTTACATACTAAAATTCTAAATAAAATCTGTACTTAATATTTTGATTTTCTCATGCCAATCCATAAGACTGATGTAAAAATGTTGGCTACGCTCAGCCAAATCCTCTAAAGTGACATGCACCACCATCTAATTCTATGTTGCCTACATAGAAATAAAGCTTCATGCAAAATGTAAACCCCACAGGTCAGATCGTTCTCAATTAATTGTGCAGATAGACAGACATACAGAAACTATATTTTTCAGCCTGTCGAGTGATGGACTTCGCTAACGCTCAGCTGAATAGAGTATTGTAAGCCACATCTAAAAAATTGACTATCGAGGTTTTCTTGGATTCAAATAAATGGTATATTGGTGCAAAGCAATTTGTATTTCATTAAAAGGTATTAAACACGGCTTATGTTAGTCTAATAACACTAAGATTAAAATTGTTAGTAAAGATTTAAAAATAATTAACAATGATACGCACTTTAAATCATACTGACAGCTTTAGAACACTAATGGTTTGATATCAGACTTTAACACTAAATTTATCATTACTCAGTCATGAATCATCAGAATCATTAATTTCAATTTCTACTATTTTAATATTATAATTTAGATACAGTTTATCTTCCAAAAGCCTGTCCAACATGGCATCTGGAATCATAACTCCGGCCTCGCTGCTCTCAAGAGCTAACTTGTCGGCACACGTGTCGGTTATGGACATTGAAGTGCTTGTAAACTCTATGTCTCCTTTATTAAAGGACGTGATGAAAAAGTAGAGGTGTGTGGGTTTTCTTGTCGGTAAATAGTAGAACTTTTGTGTTATAAATTTTCCTGTGGGGTTTCTGTGGAAAATAATCCAAAACAAGTTATTTTTGAAAAGTAACATTTCAGAAGTGGAGTCTTCTGTTTTTGTTACATAAAAACATCCTGACAAATGTACAGGGTTTTGAAAATTATACAAAATTTGATGTTTCTGTTCATAGTGAACAAGTAAATCCTTCACTGAACCTATCCACTTGCAGTTACTATGTCTGCACTCGGTTTGTCTGAACTCACAATATTCTTCGTGTCCTTCCTCAGGCAGAATCGCACTGCAACCTGTACGAATAAAAGGACAAGGTTTAGGAAGACGGTCTAGCAGTTGATTCATCAGAGTAGGTTTAGACAGGACGAACTGTTCCTTACACAGCGGACACATGTTGAGTTTAGACGTGCAAGAACTACAGACGGCGTGTCCATTCCTGCACTGGCTGTGTGCCACATCTAATGGATAGAAACAAACTGGGCATTCTGCTAACTTTTGGAGTTCCAGGAGTCTAATACCCACTTCTCGTAATTTCTCTTCAAGTCCGTCCTGAAAAACCAAGTAATTGTTTCAACCACTCAGCAAGTACTGAGATGTACTGTTAAAGTTGAGTTTTGTTGCATAACTTAAAGCTTGCCCAGAAACATGTGTTGATAAGTTTGACTATCAAGAGGCCGCATGATACCGTGTGTTGTGGAAATAAAAACATGTTTTAACACGTGTTACAAGCTACGAGTACATCACGTCAAGTGAAATGTCAGACTTCGCTGAGGTCGCTTGCACTCTCAGATCTATAGCTCATTTCATTCTCAAGATATACTGCGGTTGGCTATAGTCAGACAACTGTATGGAAAAGAAATGTTTACATCCCCTCGGTAAAAAAGAGAGAAATTGTTTCAGCCTACGGAACAACATTCAACCAAATTCCAAGGTTGCACATGTAACATCATAGAACTCATTCTTGTCTAAATGAATTTTCAGGAAACATTTCAAATCCACAGATACAATCTACAACGTATCCACAGATACGGGTACTACAACGCGAGAGTGCGCTTAACTAAAGTAGTCTTGTCACTAACTATTTTAACATTGACTATTTCCCTTTTTGATAAAAAAGTTTACAATGTTAAAATCTCATATTATTTTGCTAAGTTAGTTTACATATTTATCTATTCTGCTATTACCTCGTTTCCATCATGAATACCCAGAAGACCAATGTAAAATATTCGCTCAGTCAAATCCAATGGAGTGACATGAACCATCATCGAACTCAGTGTTGCCTATATAGAAATGAAGATAATGATGCAACACGAAGCCTATAGGGTGTAAATTACTCTTATCAAACTGCACCCTTCCTACTTGGTCACTAAGTACCGTTACGAAATAAACTTGGTATCAGAATGTTCATCTGAAAGTAACCCATATTTCGCTAACTCTATACATTTGCCATAAAATCACCTGATTTTTAGTTACTAGAGTTTCAAAATTTAATATGGCCACCATTTTCAGACTCACAAATCTGATACATTATATTTCTCAAACAATTTTCAAAACAAGTCCGTATTAGACTAAAAATTTTGTAAAGTTGCATTTTATACTTTTAAAGATTATATTCTTTTCATAAAAGAACACAGACACAGACAGAAGTTAAACTAAGCCAAGATATGACTATACTTACCTATGACATTTCTGACTTATTTTGACCTGAGAAAATGAAATGGTGGTTTGATAGTCATTTCAGGACACTGTATAGGCCACTTCGTTTTCGATGGGCGGAAAGTAAAATTTTTCCATCCCCTCGACTGCTCAGCGGAAAGGAAATACAATTGCAACCTCTAAAAGATCTAATGCCACAACTTACTTGTTAATATTGTACTTATGAACATTTCCTAGAAAGGCGTTTATCATTGATTGCATAACTTCAGAGAGCCATTGTTCGTTTGATAGTGACTGTCGAGTGTCATATTGCTTGTAAGGATATATGATACTATTTAAAGAGAAGTAAAAGGTCACTCTAATTTGGCATAGGAAATAAATAATTCAAACTGAAAGTGCTCCTATAAGCGCAAAAACCTGAAATAAGAACTACTCACAATCATGCATAATCTCTGATACTGAAAAATGTATACCTGATATATGCTGAATGAAACATTTTCTCGGGCTGGATATATCCAGCACTATATCATGATTTTTTACTACTTCTGTTTCAAAAATAGTGGACTCTATTGTATTTACTTTCACTATGAAAACTATGGACTTTGATTTGGGGATTACTCCACATTGGTTTAAAATAGTTCAAGTATTACTGAAATGATGAGAGCTATTCAATCAAATACACAAAATGTTGCAGAGAAATTGCGGGCAAAGCTGTGTTTAAGTGCTTGCATTTATTGATTTATAACAAAGACGAAAAAAGACTTTTTGATGCCCAATATGTGGACTGGTCAGGAGATCACTTATCAATTGTCCGTGGTCAGTTGTCAATGGTAGAAGATTACTGGTCAATTGTTAGTGCTTAGAGATCTCTGGTCAGTTGTCAGTGGTTGGAGGTCACAGGTCAGTTGTCAATGGTTGGATGTCACTAGTCACTTATTGGAGGTCACAGGTCAGTTGTCAATGGTTGGAAGTCTCTGTTAAGTTGTCAGTGGTTGGAGGTGTCTAGTCAGTTTTTAGTGATTGGAGGTCACAGGTCAATTGTTAGAGGTCTCTGGTCAGTTGCCAGTGGTTGGAGGTCTCTGTTCAGTCTTTAGTGATCGGAGGTCACAGGTCAGTTGTCAATGGTTGGAGGTCTGTGGTCAGTGGTTGGAGGTCACTAGTCAGTTGTCAATGGTTGGAGGTCACTAATCAGTTGTCAATGGTTGCAAGTCTCTATTCAATTGTAAATGGTTGGAGCTCTCTGGTCGGTCTTTAATGATTGGAGGTCACAGGTCAATTGTTAGAGGTCTCTGGTCAGTTGCCAGTGGTTGGAGGTCTCTGTTCAGTCTTTAGTGATCGGAGGTCACAGGTCAGTTGTCAATGGTTGGAGGTCTGTGGTCAGTGGTTGGAGGTCACTAGTCAGTTGTCAATTGATGGAAGTCTCTGTTCAGTTATAAGTGGTTGGAGGTCTCTGGTCGGTCTTTAATGATTGGAGGTCACAGGTAAGTTGTCAATGGTTAGAGGTCTCTGGTCAGTTGCTAGTGGTTGGAGGTCTCTGGTCAGTAGTCAATAGTTGGAGGTCACAGGTCAGTTGTCAATGGTTAGAGGTCTCTGGTCAGTTGCTAGTGGTTGGAGGTATTTGGTTAGTTTTTAGTGATTGGAGGTCACAAGTCAGTTGTCAATGGTTAGAGGTCTGTGGTCAGTTGTCTGTGGTCAGTTGTCTGTAGTTGGAGGTCTCTGGCTAGTCTTTAGTGATTGGAGGTCACAGGTCAGTTGTCAATGGTTGGATGTCACTAGTCATTTGTCAATGTTTGGACATCTCTAGTCAGTTGTCAGTGGTTGATTATTGCAAGAATCCTATTATAACGTATATTTTAGTTTTGTTTATTATAGTTAGTTTTAGGTCTATTAAACTCAAGTTTTAGAAGTGCAGCCCCATTTTTGTTCCGGTATGATTCGTCTATTTAAGCTACATTATAGTGATGTGTTAAGTTATTTCTTTACTCAAGAAAGATGTCGGGTAGAAAATATCGAAACGTAGTTTTTCTATCACTGAATTATGGAACACCTCCGTGTTCTATACCCTGTTACCTTCACAAATTTTCCCTTTTGGTAATTTATGTTATGGGATCTGTAAGCCAAGGCCTTAAAATTGGATGTATTGCACAAATTTTTAATTAGTTTCCTCTTAACACTTTGAGACGATGAGAAGGACAGCGGGTTCTGGTTCTACAAAAGAAAGCAATTCGAATTCTTGCGGGACTGACTCCTCAAGACTCATGCCGTCAGGCATTTGGAGAACTAGCGATCTTGACAGCTGTCTCACTCTACATCTGCGAGACCATCTGCTTCACAATAGCTCAGAAACCTGACCAGCTAGGTGACACACACAACTATGACACCAGAAACGCCTGTGACTATGCCCTCCCCACACACCACCTGACCCTATTTGAAAAGAAACCTACATACATGGGGAGAAAACTTTTCAATCAACTTCCAGAGGACCTCAAGAGACGCAGAGATGAGAAGTACTTCAAGACAGCACTCAAGGCCTGGCTGCTGCAGAAACCATATTACACCCTAGAAGAATTTTTAAATACCTGATTGTACAACTAAATTATATTGACACAATTCTGTACTCCATGTATACGAATAAAGATTTCTGTATTCTGTATTCTGTACATAAAAAGAAAGTATGTGTACTCATTATCCAAACAACAAAACTAATGGGTTTTACTCAGCCATAGGCCCAAAAATTGACTGGTGCATTGTATTTTCTGGCTTTGCCTATGTAGAAAACACCTACTCTAAAGCCACGCCTTGGATTAATGCTCAAAAAGCCCATAAGCTGGGGGGGGGGTGGGGGGGGGGGGGGGTGGGGGGGGGGGGGGGTGGGGGGGGGGGGGGGGGGGGGGGGGGGGGGGGGGGGGGGGGGGGGGGGGGGGGGGGGTCTCTGCCCACCACATACTTGCGCAAGCGCTCTCTTTTGGAACATAACAGAATGTAATTTCTGAGTGCTGTTTTCTCGAAGCAAGTGATAATAAACATTCCTCTAGTAATTTTGAATTTTCAGTGATTGACCCCAATATCATTTTTTTCATTTTAGGTTATATAGAACAGTAACTACTAAAAAAATAACATTATTTCGTTTTAGCTTTGATTTTCAATCGGTAGATCAAGAGCTTTCCTTGGTTTAAGAATATTTTACATACGGGCTGCTTTAGGCCTGTGTAATAAGTTCCTCCGCATGAGATACTGTTTGGTGTAATCGATTCCAAGAAACTGGAGAGACAATTGAAAAAGATACGGGGCAGCCTTCCAACATTTATCAAAATTATGTATCTGAATTTTATAGCCATTACTTCTGAAATTAAACAGAGATGAGTTCATTCAAGATACCTTAATAGATGGTTTAACAATCAACTCAAATTCGTGAAGACCTTTATAAAACCACCTTTATCCAATAACCCCAGACAGTTCCCGAAGATGTACAAACTTTTGCTTCTTCTGAAATCTGGAGAATGTAATGTGAAAATTTTATGATTACAAGACAGGGCACCTACTGCTGAGACGTGGCCTTTTTTGATAATCATCATAAAAGTAATGTACAAAAAAATAACATCTTTACAAAGCAATATTTTAGGGCATATATTGCTTATTAAACTGGGAAATATACGCATAGATTAAAGAAACCCTTTTTACAATACACTTACTAACCATTTTGTACTTCTTATAAAGGCAATAGCTAAGAAATATTTTAAGTTGAGACTATACCATTTTTCAAAGAAATTCAATGAATCAATACACAAAACCAAACTTAGAAATTATCTCTTGAAAACAGTAACGTTCATGGGGCAATTAAATAGTTGGTTCATTGAATTTTAAACTGTTCAAGTTTTTCAATTGTATTGTAGTTTTTTGTCTTTTGTTTTGTTTGTCATCATGGTTGGAAATGGTCACCTAAAAACAAATCTATTTCTATATTTTCTTTCTTTTTAGCGCAATTTTAATTGAAAAAGGTCAATAAACTAACATTTTATAATATATGACTTAAAACTTCCCTCCTCTTCTCAACTGAGTATTACAGATTAGTTACAATTACTTGTAAACGTACAACATTTAAGTAATTTTCCATACTTTATTATAATTAGTCTATAAATCTTACTTATTGCCTTACTAATTGTATAATAAATGTTTACAGTCTTAACAAAATATTTTATTAAACCTTTATACACTTTGTTACAACATGTAAACATAGATATTGTGTTTTGGGATATTTTGAGCTGAAGGATTATAAGGTTTAAAGTCATGTTTCCCTCATCTAATAATTTACCCGCATATACAAACTTTGCTCATATTATAGTATATATGCAAACAATAAATAGCAAATAAACTCTTAGTTGTAGGCCTACTTGTTTAGAGTATTGACTCAGATTGAATTCCTTCATTAATTACATAACTTATGTGATTTTATTTGAAGTAATTACTGTAAACAAGTACAAATAAAAGCGTGTTTCTACCCACTTTTTATAATAAGCTATAATGTACGATACGAGGAAACAGATGGCCCGGCACCGGACCGCACGGAGCGTTGAGCTCCAAGCGGTCGCGGCAACTCGTAAACCTAACGTCTCACAAACAATAACTTTCTGGCCAAACCATAAGAGCTAATTAAAAAAGAAAATATGTTCTGAAAACTTCAACTATTCAACAACATTTTCCACCGTTTTTAAACTTGCCTGACCAAAAAAAAAACGGCAACAGTAGCAGCCGACTAACTTTTTTATGTCAAGTTTTAAAATGTAAACATAATTCTCGACTTTATTTAATTATTTAAATTGCAAAACTAAATTTTCTAAACATTTGAATGGTACCAAAGGCATCCATAGCTTATTGACTTCACTCATACAAAGTTTCAAAGTATTTTCTTTATTCTAAGTAGGGTAGATCACGAGTTGATTGAAACGGGAGAACTGAATTTTTTACACTAATCGGAGCGTAGTTTTGAGTTTCTATCCCACGAAAACATGGCGGACCTGGCTTCACCTGCCCCAATGTTGGCAAGATAGGCATAGCCCATCTATTTGGTCTTATTGTAATTTATGTATATACATAACATAACTCAAAGCAAAACATTATTACAAAACCAGGATAATTGGTTTAAATTAGGTTATATGTATCAAGGGTTATTCATATACAAAAAAATCACGTTTGCGCGATCGGTATTTGAGTAACGCCGATCTACAAACGTAAACCCAGAAAATTGCAAATTATAAAAAACTCGAATTAGGTTATCTATGTTCGATCATTACAACAAAAAATGTGATCAGTTGATAACTTACGGCGAGACCAGATTATCGTTCGATTTTCGAACCTGATTCTTTCTTGAAGATTCGAGATTTGGCTTCGACACCACTATTTATTTTCATAATCCCATAAAACTCATTCTTTAAACAAAAAATATCTTTAAACAAGTAATAATGCGTGACTTTTGTGGGACTTCCGTAGACACCCTGCAAGAATAACCGATCAATTTCCCCGCTCTATCTCGAAATTTCCTGACTTCCATATTAAATTCCCGGTATTCCCAATTTTCCCGGTCGCTAGACATCCTGATGATACAGGATACATGGTTCCCTTCAGAAACATCTGATGAAGATGGGTGTAAGCCAGATTGATGAAGGCTTTGTCTCGATCTATAATCAGGACGTAGCTAGCGGGGAGCCAAAGGGGTCCGGATTTCCCCCCCCCCCAATTTTCAATGACTTTTTTAGTAAAGTATTATTATTATTTAAACAATTCAGTATTACTGGCATGTACTGCTGAAAGATCGTTCTCAACAAAGAAACAGGTCAATAACTTTTTAAGGAATAAAATGTGGCCTTACTCTCTGTCCACTACGGGAAAATATCAGTTTGCCCCAAACGTTTCCCTACTTTTTGGTCTATAAAGGAACATGTTAAAATCTGTTGCTGGAGGATATATCAATAAGGATATCTCAGGACTGAGCAGCTGGCTGGTAAACCGACGTTTCTACTCTTTGGAAGAGGTGTAAAGTACAACAAAATTCACATTGAGTGACAGACATCAATAAAGAACCTCAAGACCCTTTTTGAACATTTAATATTGTTTGTATAATCTCTTATTACTTGATACTTGGTAGCCCTTCAGATGTTTCTTAAGCTTCCCAAGCTCAAGATTTCGCACGTACTCCGGAAGGGTATTAAAAAGGTTAAGAGCTGAAGTAGGGAAGCTCCTCTGCGTCACAGCGAGCCTACATCGAGGCACATCCAGCTGGCAGGCCCCACAAGTACGGTGACCATGCACCTGGCTCCTTCTGTAAAATGAATCAATGTTGTCCTGTATGTAAAGGAGGGAGTCAAGGACATACTGGCCATGCACTGCGAGAATTCCCAGATGCTTAAAGATGGGCCTACAGTGATCCAGGTGGCCAGCACTGGCTATCACCCTAACAGCCTTTTTTTGTAGTAGCAGGATGTCGCCGCTAGCGGAAGAATGCCCCCAAAGGAGGAGTCCGTACATTATAAGACTGTGGAAAAGGGGACAGTGGTATGCCATTAGTAAAAACTCCTCAGTCACATTGTATCTCAGTTTGCGGAGCAGGCAGACCACTCTAGACAGTCTTAAGCATACCTTGGAGACGTGAGCATTCCAACTTAGTCTAAAATCCAGCCAGAACCCCAGCAGCTTTACAGCTCCCCCCCGTCTGCCCAAAATCTCCGCGCTTCAGTCTGCAAAGAAGGGTTTTATCATAATTTAATTTTAACTTATTGTCTGCAAACTAAGTCTTGGCAGTACGTAGCAATTCATCAGCCTCCCTAAGTACCACCTCAGGGTCACTAGCTCTTGAGATCAGGGTAGTGTCATCAGCAAATAGAAGTGTACATCCGTTTAAATACAGGTCATTTACCAGGATTAGGAGCAATAAGGGCCCCAGAACGGAACCCTGTGATACTCCGTGCTTCAATTTCCCAAGAGAGACGATCTGGGATCTATTTGTGAGATAGCTGGTAATAGTACTCAAAGCCAAACCTTGGACCCCAAGTGAGTTTAACTTCCTAATGAGGATATCATGAGGCACAATGTCGAACGCCTTGCTAAGGTCACAGAGGGAGAGGGATGTAGTTTCGTTGGCCTCAAAAGCGTCTGAAATTCTTTCCACAAGAGAGAGTAGGGCAGTTGTTGTGGAGCGGCCTCTACGGAAACCATGCTGGGCATCTAGAAGAAGGATATTTGCTTCCAATAAGGAGGTGAGCTGATATTTTATTACAATCTCAATTACCTCAGACATCGCTAGAAGAATCGATATCGGTCGATAGTTGCACATCTGAGCCGCACACAGCCTTTCTTGTAGATTGGCACTGTTCTGGCCACCTTCAGTTTATCCGGAAACATTCCATGCTCAAGACAACCATTTATTACCTGTGAAAGTGGCCTAGCAATAATGTCAATGACTCCCTTTAGAATTGAGCAGGATACGCCATAAACATCTTGGGTCCTAGAATTCCTAAATCTTGAGACAATTTTAACGATTTGACAAGGGCTTACCACATTCCAGTCGACAAGTCTTGGGCGGTCTTGATGATCATGCACTGTGGCGGCCACTGAGTTGGAAGTAACCACTGGAAGATTTAAAATTATTTCCTCCACCGAGTCAACAAAAAAGTTATTAAATTCATCTGGCCCATATTCAGGTAAATCCACAGGTTTCTTGGTACAATGTATATTGATTATGTCCCAAACGGCTTTACAAATGTTAGAGGATGACTTTATCAACTTGACATTGTGCTTCTTTTTAACCTCACTCACCCTTTTTTTTCTATACAACCCATTAACTCTTATATAAGTTCTATAATACTTGTCAGCCTCGTTAGGTACCTTGGTAGATTTATAGAGGTCATATAGAAGTACTACATAGGACTTCAGCCTACGGAGCTCATCATCATACCAAGACCTGTCTCTAAAAACATTTGTATTCCCCACTTTGGACATTTTTGGCCTATTTGTGGTTGAAAGGATAAAACCAAATCAAACTTAAAAACAAAGGTTTCTATTAGAGAATCAAAAGCAGCCACTGGTGTGTTACCTACAATCACTTCGTCGCAATCCACAGATTCCAGCTCCCTACGAAAAAGTGGCAGAAGTTCATCCCCAACTACTCTTTTCCTGAAAATGTACTTGACATGCCAAGAAGGTGAAGGTGGTGTACTTACCAGGCAATTTTCAATTTTCATTGCGACAGCTGCATGATCTGCGACCATGGTATTGACCACTCCAACAGAATAATTCCACGAATCCAGATCCGTTACAATGTGTTTTGTACTAGATTACAAAAAACTTATGTATGACACCATTACTTTTCATCAGAAATATGTAAATGAATAAATGTCTATGGTTTAATTAATCATAACGGTTTATATATTCTTCAACAGCATTACATTTCATGACTTTTCATGGAGCTAACTCAAAATCCAACAATTTGCCATGAACAGTTACCCTAAAAATAAAATAAAATAACACACTGCAACAATACAAAACTTTATTTAATTTTACAATACAAAGCACTAACGTTACAATAAAATAAAATAAAAGAACAAACATGAAAAGTTGTATTATTTTTAAGAAAGTCAACAGCTGTACAGCTATACAACATACTATACACATACGACATAACATTAATTGTTGGACTCCATTGACTTCTTCAACTTCCGATATCTCTCGACGAGGTCCACAGATGGACTTTCGTTTGAAGGAAAGAGGAGTGGCCTCTACGGCTGGCAGTGGAGTTGACACTGTCTCTTTTGGTCCACTTGTCACAAAGCTTACCTCAGAGAGGGGTGACAGATCTTCAATCTGTAATCACACATGCTCAGGTCAGTATTGGGACAACACCAACATTTATAATGTATTCGATACAAAAAGTCTGGCAATGTAAAAAAGATAGACAGTTAAACTAAACACAAATAATTAAATCTGTAAAGCTCAAAATATACAATTCACAATATTAAGGATACGACAAGGAGTGCTCGCACCAAACCACCCTTGGGTAATTTGATAGGTCTAATCTACTGCGGGAGATTACTGTTGGAGTTGGTGGGGTTCCCTAAGAGTCAAAGGTTCTTACCAGCCTAGACATAAGGGTGCCACCCCTGCCTACTTTGAATAGAGGCTTGTTCAGAGCTGTCTTCTCCTTCTTCCGAGGGGACATGACTGAGATTAATGTCCTAAATTCTTCCTTTTGAATCTCGACAGGATGCGGCCCTTACCCCCAACCTTAACCATCCAGCGAATATCCTACCACTCCAGAAGCCTCACAAAGGTCCTTTTAGGACTAGGTGCAATTTGAAGCTTCTTGTTCTATTAGAAGTAAGTTACACAAAAAGATTATAGTAACATTGGATTTAAAAAATGTAATACTACTGTATATTGAAGAAACCAGTGTGTTAACTTTCACAGAGTACTGCCTTGTTTTTAAAATTTAATTAATCTCCATAAAGCATATGTTCAACTATGAGTATGGTAATAAACATCAGAGTGTTGGAGCTTACCTCTTCCAGTTTTCGGCCCCTGTGGGGAGCTGTCCGTACAGAGATTTCCGGCAAGTGAGTGCAGGGGTGGAGGTGGCGGAGACCGTTGAGTGGCGAGGCAATGTTCCTACTTGGCTGGGACGGTGGGGTAATGTAGCCAGGTGGGGGCGGCGGGGCAATGTAGCCAGGTGGGTTGGAATACGGGACTGGGAAATGCTGTGGCGGGTGCTTCGCTTTATGCTGGAAGCTACACCCGGATGCCGGAACCCCTTGGAGGAAGGAGTGTCGAAAATCGACACCTGGGACCTTTTCCACTTGACAGAGCACACAACCCTCCTGTGGCTCTTCTTCTTCCTCACTATATCCGACCACCGCCTTCGTTTATCTTTCCAAACAAAATAAAACACATAATAAATGTAGTTATAATCATTTTCTCACACACTACTACAGGAGCTCGGTCACCAAATGCTTTGCTTATGAAAGATAGACTCAAGTAAATTTCAAATTAATAGCCAAAGCGGAGACTAGGCTGTATGGAGGGTAGTTACTTTATTCTCACCCAAAGTTCTATATAAACATTTACAGTGCGAGAGCAAGCACCATCATAGACCAACACAATGCTATTGATGCACATTTCATGGCTCTTATTGTGTATTGCACAAATTTTCTAAGCAACTCTCTTAAAAAATCTATTGTTAAACAGTTTTAAAAAAACCACTAAGAAAACAAAAATGTCCCAAAAACATATAATGCACATGATGAAAAAACAAAAACACTTTTTTTTTAAACGGTTGGTAAACATTTGCTATAATTCCATTGAGTGCTGTTTAGATATCCAAAATGTATGTATAATCTACCTTCAACCTAATCAAGGAGGACAAACATTTTTATAATAGAAGTTGAGTCCATCATTAGACAGTCCCAGAAATACTGAGTAACTTCAAACTATTACACAAACTAACTGGCTTTTTCAATAGGAACATTACTTTTTTCTGAATACCAAAATATTATTCTACGATTTTTCATACCTTCAGTGCAGCAATATACATTTTAAGTATACCAAATTAATAGGAATCCAGGATAGTGGCTAGATACATCAATATGTAGGCTTATAGTCCTGTATGTTCAAAGAGAATCCTTTATAACCTTATAGATAATCTTTAGAATTATATTTCCTTAAAAAGTAGTTTGTAATAAGTCTTGTAATAATCCGGTGGTGATTAACCCTATCAGTACTACTTATTTTACCTCCTCCTGCACGACATACGAGGGTCGTCCACAAAGTAACCTCCGTTTTGAAATAAAAAATAAACTAGTTGAGATACAAAAATTGTATTATATAAATGTAAAAAACTGCAGCTTTTCTCTACTTTTCTACATATTCAGCATACAAATTCAAGCACTTATCATATCTTTTAACAGTTTTTTAAATTCCATCTTTAAAAAAATCTGCCGCCTGAGAACTAGCCAACATGTTACAGCGTTTTGAAGCTCTTCATCACTTCGCAAACCTCTGAGATGCAAGCCACCGCTTCATGTACGGGAAAAGATGGAAATCACTGGGAGCCAAATCCGGGCTGGAAGGGGGTGGTGGTCAAAAAACGTCCCATTTGAACTTTTTCAAAAGTTCTGTAGTTCTTTGAGCTGTATGAGGGCGGGCGTTGTCATGGACAAACACAACACCAGATGTCAGAAGACCACGACGCTTGTTTTGAATCGCTCGTCGTAGCCGTTTTAAGGTTTCACAGTAAGCTGCAGCTGTAATGGTCGTACCACGCTCCATTAATTTAAACGAGCAAGATGCCCTTAGCATCCCAAAAAACTGTAGCCATCAATTTTCTCGCTGAAAAAGATTGGCGAGCTTTCTTCGGCTTGCTAGGCGAAGCGGTATGACCCCATTGCATTGACGGACTACACTTTCGCTCATAATGTTTGGGCCACACACCGCACTCAATTCACGATGAATTTCAGCTGCTGTGTAACTTTTCGACCACAGAAATCTTATTACACCACGCACTTCACACTTGGCGGGTTTTTCTATCACGGCGCTCATGTTTTTACGTTGTACCAAAAGAAACGCGCGATCGCACGATGCTCCTCCCTTGCACAGCTAGAAGCGTACTGAACGGCTGCGCACACCGATGTGAGAATGGCGGCGCTAACCCCCACTACTTATCGCGCCAGGCCCCAAAACGGCGGTTACTTTATGGACGACCCTCGTATAAGGACTATCCAGAAAGTATTACGTTTCGCTCTGCAGCCGCTAGAGGCAGAAATATTGCTGCAATTTTGATGTCAGGGCATTTTCTCCGTTCAGTGGCTATCCAGCTGTGATAGTGAGAGGTTACTGTCCTTGTTGTTCTACAATAGCAGTTTAAAATGTGTGATGCAATTGAAAATCCCACCAGTTGTGAAGTGCGGTCGGTAATACGGTTTTTGTTGGCTAAGCACAATAAACCAATTGAGATTTATTGCCAACTCCGTGAAGTTTATGGGAATGATGTGATTACTGAAGTGGAGTGAGTCAGTGGTGCATTACGTTTAAAAATGGTCAAACTAATGTGCATGATGATGAACAAAGTAGATATCCAAGTATTGTGACCGATGAATTTATCTCTAAAGTTGATGAGAAGGATTAAAGAAGACTGCCGATTCACAATCACAGAAATCTCACTTAGTTTTTTTCAAGGCGTTTATTACACAACATTGTTACGCAACAGTTAGATTACCATAAATGTTGTGCAAAATGGTAAATCTTAATAGAAACACTTAAAAACTAGCGTATGGCTACTTTAATGACATTTTTGAACACTTACGAAAAAGATAGTAACTCGCTGCTCGATCGAATTATAGGAGAAGAGGCTTGGGTAAAATATGTTATTTATGTAACGAAATTACAGTCTATGGAGTGGGTGCTATGATGACGACGTGGAACTGCGGGAGGGTGTGACTACCTGGTTTGAAGTCTCAGGCAGCAGAATTTTATAATACTGGAATTTAAAAACTAGTTCATCGCTATAAGTGCCTAAATTGTTATTTGCAAAACCATTCTTCATTTAATTTTAATACTAGTTAACTTATTTTAATTAATGTGTAACAACTGATGAGGTTTTCAGTATCAGGCAATAATGTTAAGAGTGTCAATTTTACTGTATACAGTACTGTATATACTTTCATATTTAGCTCAAAATTATTTCACTAATAATACACTGTTATATATTATTGTTATGAGTGTTTTTCATCATCTGACTCCGTAGAAGTTCAACTATTCTATCAATCGCTAGGTAATTGGATACAATGTATTCATCTGTGGCCAGTGGTATAAAGATGATCATGTAACCGTAATGATACCTTTTTTGACAGCTGATGGAGGTTTGCAGGGCGAAATGGGTTTAGCAAACTGAAGTGTAGGGGGGGCTCTCAGGTACTTGAAGTGGTCCGGAGCTTGTTTCTGCTTGATGTATGCATCTATAATATAAAAACAAACTTAACATAAACATTAACACTGATAACTATTTTTTAATTTTTAAGTAACTATTTTAACAAGTTCACAACAACGGCTTAGTTTTGGACTTTCTTATTTGCTGTTGAACTTTTCAATAATAATGGTAAAAAATCGTAATCATTTTTTTCATGCTAAATGTAAAGAATAATGAAGAAAAGTATGTACACTTCGCAATTTTGCACAAAAAATTATTTTTAATATGTTTTTTTCAATGTTTCTCCTTGTATCCCAAAGGGTACATACAAAATTAAAAAAATATGCACCCAGCAGAGTACACGATAGTCTAAGGTCTATATTTAAGCACAGGATCACATTTAATAAACCACCAAGACAGGCAAATAATAGAAACGCAATAAGAAAATGCATCCCCATCGGGCGCACAAAGCAATTTATGAAAGTCCGGTGTGTACCCAATTAGGTACATAATGGCAGTTGTGAAAGATCACGTGTATCCAATGGGATATAGGGTATAAAATACAGGTGCATCGTCAAAGACAAAAAATATGAACTAACCTAAAGCTAAAATACATTTTGTATATTAATTTGCACTTACAACAGATAATTTAATAAACATAAATAAAAAAGATTAAAATATTAAAACCTTTTAAAAATGGGAGTGTGCAGCAGATCAGTTTCAGTTATCAAGCAGGTACTCACCCAAGGAGTAATATGCCTCCTTCACCAGCTTATCCTTTACAGCCTTTAACATTTGTTTTCAATTAAGACACGCAAAATGGAGAGGTATTCCATTAAACATTTTTAAAGGCAAATATGATGGGCTTTTTTCAAATAAGGAGATTATGGTGGGAATAACTGACATTTTGAATTGTTCCTTGTATTAAAGTGGTGTGTGGAAGGTAAACTCATTATACAAGGCAGACCTATCGCACACCAACTTTATGATGTCATAAACATATATTCCTGTTAGTGTCAATACCTCAAACTGTCTAAATAATGGTCGAAAACAAGAACGTTTTTTTTTAGCAATGTTCTAATTATACTCTACTGTGCAACCAATATTTGTTAATAATTTTTTTTGTGCACCCCCGACAACTATTCTGTATCGTAAAAAAAGATTCTATACAGGCATAATATACTGCTTTGCATTTTTTTAAAGATTTGCAGTGTGACAATGCTGAGAGCATAACATAAGAGTACATAATTTATTAACTAATAGTTTATATGGTGATTCCATTTTATGTTTTGATCAAAATGGAGTCCAAGAAATTTGTGGGATTCAACAAAGTTAAGCCCTGATATGTTTGAGTGATTTGATGAATGTTTAATGTGACTCTACACATAACACAGCTATGGTAGGTAGGGTTGATTCAATTGAATGTTGAGTTTAGCTCCAGTTCACCTTCCTATTAGTGCAGCGTCTGGTATCTGACGCTGTCTCAGACTTGACTCCTGGAAATCTGGAGTCATGTTCGTCTCAAGAGATCCAAAGAAAGTCGACAACGAAGAAGCGCAAAACGCAACATTTACATCGCTTTGACATCAGAGGCACAAATAAATAGGTGAAGTGGAAGTCTCATTGTCTCATCAGGTACACAACTGAGTGCACTACGATGTGATAGACACGATCTCTAAGAACGGTGGAGCAATTGAGTTTTCTACACATAATGTAGCTATGGTAGGAATGGTCGATTCAATTGAATCTTCTTTGGATCTCTTCAGACAAACATGACTCCAGGTTCCAAGAGTCAAGTCTGAAATAGCGTCAGATACCAGGCACTGCAACAATAAAAGGAAGGTGTTCATTCCTTTTATTGTTGCATAACCTATTATTTTTCCAAAAGTGTTTAAAAGTCACAGCATGTTGACTTACATACAATGGGTCGCAGTTTGCTGATGACTCTTCTGCTCTGATTGCAACACGTGTCTAAGGCAGCGGTCAGGTTGATAGCCCGCGCCTGCAGTTCACGGTACTGCTTCAGGAGCTCCTGAACTTCGGGGAGCAGTGAGGACGTGGTAGGAGTTTCCGAAACCATGCCCGCCGCCCACGCTTGCCCCGCCTTCAGCACCGCCGCCAGTCTCACATCTCCACTGCTGTTGTACACAGGGGAGGCCACCATCTGTGAGATGTGTCATTTATTTCAAAAAAGTCGGAAAAATTAAAAACATCATCTTTATTTAAAGTTTTAGTTAAAAACAACCAACACATTATGATTGTCACACACAAAATTCATGGAATCTTAAAATTCGTGGGGGGGGACATGAAAATTTTCAGTCATCTCTCACAATTTTTTAACTTTCCTGAAGTAGCATCTTAATTGTTTGTTTTTTGAATAACTTTGATCAAAACTTGACTGAAGTGTCAACAAATACAGAAATTACAATAACAGTAAAATTATAAAATTGTGATTAATAGATATTTTTATCTTTGCTTCAAATGCCTTTTACTTGATTTGAAACATGATAATTAAATTTAACACCCCTAAACAATAACATAATGTCCAATAGCTGATGCCATTTGCAATAGCAAGGAAAGACTGTTGAACTAAATATGCAATTTCGCCTCTATCACACTGTCGCAGATTGAGCCATTACTCAATTCAGACACTAAACAATATCAAAACTACTAATAGATTTGGTTCAAAAGACGAATAATAAATTTACAATTTTTGTATTTTTTGTACAATGCAATGTATATTGTTAACGGCAATTAAATGATTTGACACCAGACATACCTCAGCGAGTGCAGGGGAGATTGCTAGCTTCGTACCGTCCAGACACAGATCCTCGGAAGTCTTGGCAGCTGCTGCCTTCCTCCGCTTGCACTCAGCAGTCAGGTCCCTCAGCTGAACCAGCCGTCCAGCTTGCTTTTTCAGCTCTGCCACTTTCTCGTTTGTCCTCGCGTTCCAATCTGTCACAGGTAACCATTACTATTGGTGAGCCAGTATAATGGAAAGTTAGAGTAAAACCTGTTAGTTGTATTGTTCATTTTTTGTAGGCATTAAAAAAATATTCAAAGGTTCAAGATTCAAAAAGACTTTATTCGTGAAATGCAAATCACGAATAAAGTATGTTTGTATGTTTGTTTGTGTGTTGTATGTTTGTTTTTCATGTACAAGAATAGTGTCAAGTAAAACATAATAAGAATACTGTCAAATAAAAACACAAATTTGCTGTTGAAAATAATGAATAAAGTGCTAGGTTCAGCAGGTAAGAATTATTTCATTTCATTTTTTTAAAGTTTTGTTTACTTTTTTTTAAATCTCATTTAAGCCTCAGCGTCAGCTGTGCCGGCTTCAAAGTGCACTGCTTTTTTATTATTATTATTACATGTGATTGGACCTCTCAGGGATTTGAACCCGTGATTTTGTTTACTTATCACTCTTGGTAGGTTTTTAAAGAACTTATGTCCCATAAAATCAGTTTTCTTTTTGAAAAATTCAAGATTATGTTGTGGGCCATTTCTTTTATGCCTTGTGTTGTATCGATAACTATTAACTAGAATTGGAGTGTTGTTTTCTTCTTGTTTCGCATTAAGAACTGTTTCATAAATATATAAACTGTATACCTTTAAAATTCCATTTTCTGTAAATAATTTCTTAACGGAGTCAGTCTTTTTAAGTCTATCTACGGATAACCCGTAGAGCTCTCTTTTGTGGGACTAGTAACCTATCCAGATTCTTTTTTGTTATTGCACCATATATGCTTATTCCATATAAGTGTGAATGCACTAGAGAAAAATATACGGATCGTAAAGTTTGTAAACTACAAACCCTTGACAATTGTCTCAGTGCATAAATACTGGAAGACATTTTATGAATAATATGGTCAACATGTTTATTCCAGGAAAGGCTTTCATCACTTAACCAAACACAAAGTTCTCAAACACTTTAATCGAAAAATTCAAGGAGCCAGAAAGATCAAGACAAAATGTTGATCAATACCAAACATTTTAAATAGTAGGTCACAGTTTTTCCACTAGACAAGGAACTGAGGAAATCTCTACTGCACTTAAATCTAAAAGGTTTTCTGGGCGGCTTCCAGATTAACAGAATACTCAGGATTGATGTGTGGAGCTGATCCGGAAGGCTAGCCCTATTCCAGACTTTACTAAAGGATAAATTTTCAATTGAAAATAAAAAAGTGACTAAATTTATTTCACCTACAAGTCAATCAAAATGAGGATGAAAGAGTGTTATCTAATCCAACATAACCTCAAAGATGACCTGTTGAGAAAGTAACTTGAGATACTACAACTTCCAGAATCACCATATTGACTATATCAACGTGCTGTATCATTATGTACGATATATATAATTATAGGTGAGCAAGTAGAAATAATCACATTACATTACACCACAACACCGCCACAATAACTCCTTCAAAATTACTGCACCACAAGATCTATTATATTATAGTACATCAACTTGGGACCTTTATACTTAATTGAACTTTGAATTGATCCACGACAAGAGGCACTCTAATGTGGTTATATTAAACGTAACAGAACATTGAAACTGCACACTACCTTCACAACACCACCACAAAAATTGAAAAAAAAAAAAAACTAAAATTATCTGTATTCAAACCAATTAAAACCACCTTTTACAATAAAAAAAATTCTAACCCTTTCCTAGGGGTGAGGTTCAACGAGTGTTTAGACTGGAGTGAGCAAGTTTGCGTAAGATTGAGTCAAGACTAGCAAAGTGTATTTTTGTCTTACGCAATCTCAGAAGGCTAAAAAAACTTGACTCTAATGAAATTGGCCTACATTGCTTGCTCGAGTCACACATCTCTTACTCTATAGTATTGTGAGATGCGTCTAAATCAAAACTACCAAATTTTTGTCTGGTAGAAGAAGGCACTCAGATGTGTCTTTCAAGTGCCTCCTCAGACGCATTGTAAAGATCTTTTTTAAATGGGATTTTACAGTGCCAAGCCTTTACATTTTTGAAGTCTGTTTACATAAAATTTTACACAATGGAATATGTAAACAACACCCATACACAAAACACCAGACATAAAAATGCGTTTTACTGTTTCCCACAGGCTAAACATTTATGAAAAAAAGCCTAAATATGCCAGTTTAAAAATTTGTCAAACACTGCATATTGAAATTCAATCAATTGAAGGGCCAAAGAAATCCAAATACAGTTAACAAATTTTTTCTCGTGAAAAATTGCTGTTATAGTTTAAAAGAAATTTTTGATAAAGCTAACCTAGGTGCCACCATGCCCCTACCATCCTTCCGCAGCCCTAAGGTGGAAAAAAAAATGTCCGCTAAGGCATTTTGACATGTCCAACATCGCTCAGATCAACTTTGCTCTACCAAGTAAGTACCATTTTTAAACAAGACACGACTCAACCAACATTGAGCAAGTTAACTTCTACCACTACTACGAGACCTATCACAAAATAGCTTAACCAACGAAGGTGTCAAATTATTACATAACCAATCAGATCTACTACAAATAGCACCCTCAACATGGTGCTAGGCTTATATTCTTCCATCAATAAATTTGATTTACAGAATAATATGTGATTCTACCTAATGCATTAAACCCCTCGAAGAAAATGTTATTAATTCATGATACTGTAGAGTTTATGTAAAATACCAATTTACCTTTCATTGCATCAGCATTTTCAATATCGATAAGCTGCTCTTTAATCTCATCATCTACGTCTAGACTTGCGACATGGTTCTTCAACTGGTTGGTCGCTACCAGGTTTTTGGAGCACAATTTCTCAACATGGCTTTCTAAATTCCTGGAATAAAACCATAAATCGTCAAGGTTTTAGTTGTGTCAGCAATAGAGTTTATTCAAAAGTTTGATGATTATCATTATTTGCAATTATTTTAACTTCTACGTTAAATATGTGGTTCAATTAAATGAAATATGTCTTTATTATTGAGGTGAAGTTAGGACTTAGTCCTGTCTTCCACTTAACCACTAAACACTTAAAATAATGGTGTAATAAGTAAACTTGAAATTTGGAATCGATAAGAATCACTTCCAGTTCGAAATGTGTTTATCGTGGCTCCCCTTACAAAACCAGAAGGAAAACAAGAAATGTATAAACTTGCATTTCTCTTATCAAAGTGATGTGATTTAGCCACATTACTTGGCTATAAGAACTTCCTCTCATCATTATCGTCTCAATGGTGAGAGAAAACTGTTAATACAACTCTTCTTCAGATTTTCAGGTCTATATCACCGTGTAAGTCAAACATTTCCCAAAAGTGGTGCCACAGCTATTAACAGTCGTATACAGCTGAAAACATTCCCCAGTCAAAAAAAAGGACAGATCTTGTTTTTAACTATAAACTTGATCTATTATTTGTAAAGTAACCCTAAGGGCACAAAAAAATCAGCATTCTTTTAGATTATAAATTTCTTTTTTCAAAGTGGAATTTGTATTCTGTTTCTCGAAAGAAGAAATAATAAACAAAAAAAATTGTTTTAAAAAAAGCTCTACAGGTACTGGTGGTAGTGTTCTAGGCGTATGTGTAAGTGCATAGTACGACTATATCCGCATGCCGTGCCATGATAATCAGACGAAAAGACGATACAACAGTAGCACTGGCAATAGCACAATAATTTACTTTTTGCACGTCATTTATTCTTGTTTGCTTCCCAGTGGCCATAAATTAATACAATATGCATTCTTACACATTCGCGGAACTTCCATGTATGTTGGGAGAGCTGATGATTAAGAGATAGCGCAGGTTCAAATCCGGTCTGTTGGCAGTAGCACTTTTTATCAGTACCATCGACCTCGTACTGTATCGTCTCTCCCCCTTATTCTGTTTGATAAGATCCTCGCACAGGCCAATGGTCCAAGAGGATGGGCAGAATAAGACTTAAAAGGGAATAATAACTAAAATAAAACAGTATAAATATTTCTGTATGCCACGATTAGCGCGATTTCAATGGTATGAACATATTCATAACTAGAAGACGGCACTAACTGCATGAGTGGAAGTGCAGTGTCCAGGTATTCTGTCACTTGCTGCAGATTGCACTGAGCTTCCTGATGAGCGCCTTTCACGATTTTTAACTTCACCATATTGTCCTTTGGCAACTTGGATGGACGAAACTTTGGCAAGAGCTCTTCCATTTCTTGAGGACCTAAAAATAATAAAACAATTTTTAGTTTCAAGTTTGTTTTTGACGATGGAAAAACTTTGAAGGAAAACGGATTTTTTCGGACATTTGCCATCATTCCGTGACATATAAAAACTATGTTTCGAGATCTGCAATCTGATCTCTTCTTCAGGTAAATAACTAACCTAACACATAATTGCAATCTAGATTAAAATAAACCAAATCATACCAGAGCGTTGTGACAGGCATAAGTCAGGAATCACAACCACCATGTTGTGTGTCAACTCCACTAACTCTAAAACATGCACTTAATAAATACAAAACACAACACTAATTATTAAAACTGAACTACAGGATACAGGTCACAATAGGTCTGCATTCACTGACTAATCACCTATTGAAGAAGAGATCAGATTGCAGATCTTGAAACGTAGATTTACTGATATTTTGTATTACTGAACAATGGCAAATGTCTGGGAAAATCCAGTTTCCTTGACAGTTGATTCAATCAATTGATCACGTAATTGCTTAATAAAATCACCAATATTGACTATATTAATGCCACAAAGGCCTTCTAGTCTGAAAATGGTTAATCAAAACATTTGCATTAAGTTACACAATAAATAAAAAACTAAGGAAAGCAAGCTCCAAAGGAAATTTGAGTTATTCTAGCTATTCTAGAAATATAAATTTCTATTAGTATACAAAATTTGATGATAGCAAACTTATGACCCTTTACACTGGCTCAAAGCAACATGAAACTGGCATGTACAATAATGCTTCAGTAACAGAATGGTGATGGTGCACCACTTCCATTTAGACCTACATAACTCATATTATAATGAGGGTTATAGCGGAAATAGTGTCACACATTGTGTCAGTTTTAATAGTATCTCATTCTTGCTGAAAAACTTAGAAAAGTTGATGAGATTGATTTATACGATGCTAAATTTAATGGCAAAATTAACTCATTTGCAGACAACACAGTGCTGTGTTACACTGGGGATGCTTGGGATGAGGTTCAGTTAAACATTAAGTTTGAATCTTCAATATATTCAATGGCAATTTTCAAAAAATAATATAATATTGTCTTGAGAAGACCAAACATTTAAATTTTAGCCTAAGGGGTGAGTCGAAATTCCAAAGTAAAATAGTTTATAATTATGTATTCTGAGAAATTACAAAATTATTTAGAATTTATTTTAGATCCATTGCAGGCATCTAATTGTAATTAGAAGACTGTGTGGACACAGAACATTATTTTTCGCTATTTTGTTACAGCAAGAAT